>NC_034590.1:98790761-98795718 GCF_900095145.1 Mus pahari | reverse complement strand
AGTCATTCCATCTGTGAGAGAAAGAACAAGGTGTTAAAATCCCAAAGTTTGAGAAGGATCTTAGAAATTAAAAATAGAAAAATAATATGACAATTCTATCTAATTCTATGAAATTTTAAATCTCCAAGAGGAGATTATAAAGCAACCAAAAGGCAGATAACAGGAAAGAAAAGATAATGGAAGAGTAACCCAACATCTCTCTACATGGATCTAGAAAAAAAACAGGGGCACATTCCCCAACCAAAAGACCCATCCAGTAACCAGGACAACACATAGAGAAATAGACATTTTCAGTGAGGAATGTCATTATGAAGTCTCAGATGGCCAGAGGTACAGAATAAGCCCTTATGAAGTTGTGAAGGTGGGAAAAAATGCAAAAGACAGGGTTTCATTTAGCTGAGGCTAATCTTGAACTCCTTATAGAGCTTTAGATGACCTTGAACTCCTGCCTCTACCTCATGATTGCTGGGGTTTATGGGGTGCACCACTAGACCCAGCTAATTCAGTGCCAAACCTTGTGGTTGCTAGGCAAGCATGGATACTGACAGAACTACAGCCCCAGCCCCCCAAACAAATAAAAGAAAGCACCTCCATCAAATGCCCCTCTGTAACACTGAAACCTGGAGACCCTCGTGGAAATGATTAATAACCTGGACTTCCACACTAAGAGCATAAAAATCTCAAGACATGTAACCATGTTACTTTCTGATGAGAAACTACAGAAGTTTCCCTCCTGCAGGCTTTCTCTACCTTTCTAGGTCCCCCAACTCCCATAACACAGCATCCCAACACTAGTGTTTGCTCTCACACTCTAGGAGGACACAGAGTCAAGTTTTTCTTTGCCTTCTCTACCCAGTGCTTAGCCCAGTACCGCTAAACACTCAGGCATCAAAAAAAAATCAGCAATAGTTGATATGCTTTTATACCTTCTCCGCCATAAAATGTATCCCACAAGCAATAGCAACCCCATTGTACATAGTGCCAGAGTTGCTTAAAAGTGAGACAGCCAGGGCTGGAAGTCCAAATCAGTGGCATAGCACTTGCTTAGCAATACTGAAGCTCTGATCCAACCCCAGCCCTATTTAACCAACCAACCAAACAAACAAACAAACAAATAGCTTCATGTTTAGACATCTAAATAACAAGAACATCTACATGTATGTTCTAAGTGCACCAGTCTTGCTTTAGATGTTTGCTTGTTTAGATGTTGGGTTGGCCTCTGTCCTAGTTTGCTTACTTTTGCTGAATCAGTCTAATGGGCTTATACTTCCACATCACAGCCCATCATTGAGGGAAATCAGGAAAGAAACTTAAGGCAGAATCCTGGAGATAGGAACAGAATCAGAGGCCATGGAGGGATGTTGCTTATTGAATTGCTCCCCATGGCTTGCTCAGCACATTTTATTATCATATTCAGGATCCCTAACCCAGGGATGGCATTGCCCACAGTAGGCTAGGATCTCCCACATCTATCATTAATCAAGAAAATGCCCAACAGATTTGTCTGCAGGCCAATCTTGTGGAGGCATTTTCTTGTAGGGGTGGTCCTGTTCCCCAGTTGGTTCTTGATCTATCAGTAAAGATTCCAGGGGCCAATTGTGAGATGGAAGAAAGGATTTCTAGGTCCCCAGAGGAGAGGAGAAGAGACGCAGGAAAAGGAAAGGAGTTTTCACCATGCTTTGGAGGGTCAATAGGTGACCAGAGGTTAGGGTGTTGAGATGGGACTAAAGGTAACTGAGCAACTAAAGCTGAGGGCAGATTGAGAGGTGCTGAGTATTAGGAAGGGCGTGCTAGCCGAGGAAGGCTTAGAAGAGCCCAGCAATTGAGCCAACAAGGCAGGTTGAAATTGAGCAAAGTGTGTCTGTGTTTTTCATCCACGGATCTGATATTCCCTGGGCAGGGGCTGGTAGCACAGTTCCTGGAGCTTAAGGAAGGGTAGCAAAAGCTACATGCAACACTTTCTCAAATGAGGTTCCTTATTCCTAAATGACCTAAGCTGGTACCAAGTTAAACAAACAGCCTAACCAGCCCAGCTTGTTTAAAACAAAAGTTTTGCTATATAGTGCCTTCAATCCCATGATCCCCCCTGTTTCTACCTCTCTTCTTCTACAACTGTAAGTATCCTGCCTTATTAAGGTGTTGATGCTGCTGTTTTATAGTACTGGTACCAGCAAGGCTGCTGCTGATCATTCTCCACAAAGGACAGATCATAGCTATAACTCCATGGGCCCTATGTCCCTTTCACAGCTATTCAGCTTTGCCATTGTAAAGTGAAAGCCACCACAGACAACAAATAGATGAAGGGACATCTCGATGTTCTAGTACAGAATGTCTATAGACAGGAGCCGTGGCTGGAAGTGGCTCATGTACTGACACCTGGATGTTATTGCTCTCATCAGAGGTAGAAAGGAGTTCTTGACTCCCATCAGTTTTTCAGGACAGATGATTCTGTATAGCTTGACAGTATTATGGTGTGTTATTCCCTACCTCTCCCTTATATAAATCATCCCCCTAGAAGCTGAACAGATACTGAATCAAAAACTTAGACAATCCCTTGTTCCAGAAACCCTCACACTCAGCTCCTGGAGAAGGCACAATGCCAACTCTTTTGTAAATCCTAAGTGTAAAACCACTTGCTGTGTGCAACTGTGGTCTCTGCTTTTCCATTCAAAGAAGCTAGGGGTGTCTCAAAGAGCAAATGCCATGCAAAAGCTTTTATGGGGCTTTGATGTGTGAGCATACCACACTGGAGCCTTTCAGCTACTTAAGGGAGAATCAGACCAAGTTCTTTTGTTTTCAAAACAAATTGACATCTGTTCTTAAGTTTGAAGAAAAACTAAATGTTCTATGAGATAATGTAAGGATGTGGATTATATCTGGCCATCAGTGACCTGATGAACAGAGGAGCCCAGCCCATGTCTCTTTAGACTGGGATCCACCTCATCTACTCACTCAAGTCTGGACTAGAAGATTGATTGTTTAAGGAACATAAAGCATTTGTAACAAAATGAAGGTCCACTGAGGTCATCTCTTCTGAGGAGCAAAAAGTCACACCAATCATGAGGTGTCCTAATGGTGACAATAAGAAATGCAGGACAGAGCATGGATGGGTTTCTCACTGCATAAGGCAGCTCCCTTCACGCTAACACTATCCTGTCACAAGTCGGGGGAAGAGCGCAGATAAAAGCAACTTCATCAAAACCCAGAGCTGCATTGGACATCCTGTCTGCCAACAAGAGCAAATGTTAATGTCTTAAGGAGCATCGGAGGCAAGAGTTAGTAACAGCCTCTGCCCCAAAGCCTGTCAGGCACAGATCCCTGTAGCCACCCATCTACAAGGCAGACAGCCAGAGGCAGCCTGTGAGAAAGCCAGCCTTTTGATGGAGGAGGAGAGAACTCACATCTAATAGAAACATTTCTTTAAGGCTTGGTCTCTAATCTCTGAGGTCTATAGTCTGCCAGCAGGAGGTATTCACAGGAGAGCTACTTCCTGCCCTAGTTCAAATGTGCCAGCAGATGCTAGCCTGTACTACGGTCCTAAGTCAATTATTGGAGAAGCCAGGATTAAGACTTTTATTTTAGAAATGGTTTCATTTCCTAGTGATCTTAAGATTTAAAGCCCTTTAAAACTCAGCACTAACAGCAAGTCTTTGGGAGTGGGGAAGACACCTCGAGAAGCATAAAGATAAAGAGATAGTACAGTTAGTAAGGGGCTCACCATGCCATGCAAGCATGAGAAGCTGAGTTAGGATGCCTAGGGCCACACTCCAGAAAAGAGAAAGCTGGGTATGGCGATGCACATCTGTATGCCAGACCAGCAAGGTCGAGACAGCTGAATTTCTGAAGCTTGTGGGTCAAACCAGCCTAGCCCACCCATGGAGCCCCAGATCCAGAGAGAGAGCCCCATCTTGAAGCATAAGGTGGAGGATAACCAAGAAAAACAGTCCATGTCCACCTTTAGCCTCCACACACACAACACACATACCTACCCACGTGAATATATACACCCATGTATATACACACACAATACATACATGTACAAGAAACAACACAGCATCAAGGACAGAGGACAGGAATGAACCTAACTGTAATGAAATAGATGGAGAACCCATAGGAGCTGACACCTTAAATACTACCCCAGATCCCTCAAAGTGTTACAGCTTTGGAACCCTTAGCAACAATGGTATAATAACTTAGTGCAGCAGGAATCCTTCCAGCTGCCACCTACACTCACTAACTGTGACTTGAGAAACACACAGGGTTGTAAGGAAGCACTCTTGCATCCTGACTGCAGTCAGACCTTCTTCTATCACCATGTCCTCACCATAGGCATCTCAGAGGCCCTATGAAGCAGCATGTGGTGGTTCTAAAGCTGACTTTTTCATACTTATGGCATTGGATCTGGCTCCGTTTATGTACTTCCTAGCCTGCTGAAAGAAAGCTGTCATTAATTTGGTAACAGAACATGTACTCATCCCCTTATAGCTCTGGAGACCAGATTCTTAAATTGAAGATATCGGCAGGGCCACGCTTCCTCTAGGCTCTGCAGAAGAACCACTCCTGCTGTGTCTTCCAGCTCTGGTAGATCCACGTGCTCCTTGGTGGTGGCTGCATCACTCTGTCCTGCTGTACCCTCAGGTAGCCTTCTTCTCACCTCCACCTCCAACCCCCCCCCCCACCTGTCTCCTACGAGAACATCTATCACTAGATTTCAGAATACCCTAAATCCAGGAGTTTATCTTAACATTTTTAACTTGAAGGGGTTTTGACTGTTCAATTTGCTTTGGTAATTAAACTCTAAGGGAAAGCAAAAGCATGCATAGAGAATGGTTACTACAGTCAAATTATTTAACATATTCATTTTCTTTTGTAATCACTGTGTGTGTGTGTGGAGAGAGAGGGAGAGAGAGAGAGAGAGAGAGAGAGAGAGAGAGAGAGAGAGAGAGAGAGAGAGAGA
>NC_034590.1:98782656-98790711 GCF_900095145.1 Mus pahari | reverse complement strand
GAGAGCCAGAGAGAGACAAAAAGAAAGAGACAAAAAGAGGGAGAGACAAAGAGAGGGAGAGACAGACAGAGAGAGAGACAGAGAGAGAGAGAGAGAGGGAGAGGGAGAGAGAGAGAGAGAGAGAGAGAGAGAGAGAACTCCTAAAGTAACTGCTATTAACTACAACCCTTTTTTTAAAAATAAAGTCATATTTATAGGCCTGGATTTGTTTAAGGGAGGGGGTCCAGTATTCCACTAACTACAATCTTTATAGCTATAGAGAAGAAAACGAGGCACCTATTTAGCTGATGTGGAATGTGAACACCCTATTACATTAAATCTTGTAAAGGGAGAAAACGCCATCACTCCAGAGGCCGCTAGCCTCAGGTGAATAACCAACCCTGTCTGAGCCTCACTGTTCTGTGTAAGAAGAGAGCGTCCTCCACCTTCAGGCTACAGTGCTGCAATACTTGTTGATAATGATCCCCTTAAAGTGCCCACTGCTCCCATAGCTCATTGACAGGCCCAGGTTTCCAGTGACTCCGGGCAAAATGTCCATTCAAAGAAGCTTTAAGTTGTTTCTCAACTCAGCCACTCACCAGTTAGGTGCATCTTTGTCACAGGATTCAGAAAAAAAACAAAAATCCTATTAAGATAAGAGGCTTGCCGAAAGTAAATGATTAGACCTATTCGGAACCTAGGACTTCAGAGTTTGACAGGAGTCTTTCCTGTTCCAGGCAGTCACCTGCAGCCATAGTCCACCTCCAATTATCCCAAGAGTCATACCACCTCAGACAGCCTGCTACACCTGCAGACTTCCCCGGGCTGTATTTTGCCTTGTTTATCTCTGGACTCCTGGGACCAATGCCTGGTGTCTGAGTCAGTCAATAAACCCCCTAGAGTGGATGGAGACACCAGCTCTGGGAATAAATAATAACAGGGAGAGCTACTGTGACACGTCCAAAGTCCAAGTGTCTGATCCTCGTGGGATTGCATAAAACAATGCACTTCCACATTCTGGTCCTGAAGAATGCTCCAGAAACGTCAGTGATTATGATCGTCATCTTTCATCCTCACTTCTACGGAGAATGGAGGCATTCCTGTTTCCATTAACACACAGCTGGACCTGAGGTTCGGAAAGGTGACATCTGAAAGCCAAGACATGGCAGAGCCAGTGTGTGTCACAATTCAGATATCTGTGGGGTTTCTTATTATTAATATTTTTGCTTTTGTTTTTTTTTTCTGCTATGCCATTCTGCTGCTGGTTCAGACTAGCCTTTGTGTAAAGCTGATCTAGGCTTTAGCATCTATAGTGAAATAATTTCTTGAGGTTGTTCCTGTGCCTACACAGGAACATACATATTTTCACGTTTATCTTTAGGCACATGTGTTATATATTTGATCATACAAATAATACCTTAATTACAAAAATACTGGATGTAACGCTGAAATGAACACTGGCTGTCAAGGAGCTCGGTAAATTCCCTTTGCACTGTCAAATTCACGTGTTAGAGCTTCCAAGAGTGAAATGTCTCATGCCTCTCACACCACACTCTTCCAAGCTCACAAAAGCAACATATACGGCACCGTGTAAAATCTGGAGCCTTGGCTGCAGGCTGTCCTGACTTCCCAAGGATCACTATTTTTCTAAACCATCCATCCCACAGTGAAGCAAACTACACTGCGCTAACATTCAAGTACCCAAACCATGCTCTCCACTTAAACGCTCCGAGCGAGCAAGCAAGCGGGAGGACCACAGCGTCTCCTCCTTGGACTCACAGGAGGAGTGGATACTGGGGAAGCTTTTGCGGCCCTCCGACACCAGGTCAGGGTCACCTGTGCAGCGCATCTCCGAATTCATCACCCCATCTGGAAAGCAGCGGTAAAAGAAATCGGGGCGAGGTCTACAAAAGACACCATGGACATTTTCAATATACGACACTGCCATCACAATGAGCCCCAAGCTCATCCCTCCTCCCCATAGATCCCGCCCCTCGGCAGGCCTCCTCTGCCAGCGCCCACAGGAGTTTCCTGGAGAGCCCTTCAGACACAGTTGCTGAGGAAACGCTCAGTGAAATTCTCTGAGTCAAAAAGGTCTGACTTGGAGCTGGGTTTGTAGCCTTAGGGAGGTCTCAGCCGTCCCCAGAAGCATTTCTACATCTGTAAAAGGGAGAAATCAACACCTGGCCGAAGGTGAGGTCCTGAGCATTAGGTAGTGGGACTTCCTACTGGCACCTAAGCATCAGATCATCAGAATCAAGAGAACTTCCTGTCTTGACCAGCCAATCTAGACCCTGCCCCAGGTTCTGAGAAGCTTGGCTATGATATCCCTACATGCCAAGTTTTGGTGATCAGCTGTCTTTCCTCAAGTAGCCACCCTCAACCAGGCTGGAAAATATGACAACTCAGTCACATAGTGTGAGGAGTTCAGTGACCCAGGTTGGTGGCTCTGGTTTAAAGCGGGAGTGGAACAGACATCTCTAGAGGACAGAAGGGTGATTCTGGCCCTGAAGCCAGGTCCTCCAGAGCTTCCACAGCTAATACTAACTTAGCCTTGGGTGTAGATGCGATGGGAGGCACTGCATAGCCACCGTGCATATGTATATATAGTGCCTATGAGACTCCTTAAAGCAGGGTCAGGGTGCTGAAGGAGATGGTACTCCTGCCAAGGTCATCCATGATCCATAAGTGGCAAACATAAGCTGTGAGCCACAGAATTGAATCCTGTACCTAGCACTTCATCACAGCTTGATGTTCTACTCGAGTGAGGATTGTACTGTAGAGATGTGCCAGCCCACTACACTGTGGGCTCTACTCCAATACTGCTGTGTGCAGACCATGGTGAGGCTTGCTAATACTGTAAGCACACCTCCCTTTTACCATGCATACTGAGTCATGGTTATCTCGTAGAGACTCAGACAGTGATCTTCCTGGCTCTGGGCTCTCAAGAAGGTACCTCTGTGACCTATCAGAGCTGCTTCTGCCCTATCTTCCTCAGACAAGATACTGTTTCCTAATGTGGTGTCTGCCAACTCAACCAGAACTTCAGGGGGTGAGGGTTGAGAATTAGCATTTTATCTGGGCCCCCTAGTGCGTGCTAAGTATGGAGATCTGGGGGTTGGGGGGCATCGCAGTTCAGGGTACTTCCTTAGCCGAGTCTGACTCTTTACCAGAGCCGCCAGAGGAGAAGGCAAAGCAAATGGAGATTTGAGATTGTTTTGTCAGGAGCAGTAAGGGAAGTGTATCATAAAGCCAGATCTGAAATGCCAACCCATACATCTCATTCCAAAGAGAACAATACATAAGTGAACTGATTAATTTGTTAAGGGCTGAAACTGATAAGTGAATTAATAGGCCTAGCAAGGGCCTGGGGTAGCAGTGGTTGACTCTGGAGATGCCAGGAGCAGGTTTTGGCCAAAAGAAACTGTGTTAGCCAGCCAGTGGACACACTCTCTTACAAGTGGACTCCTCTCTAAAGTAATGAGTTCACAATTTAAAGAAGAAAAGAGAACTGTACTGAAGGTCAGAAATCCCAGAAGAGCAACAATTTGAGGGAAAACCAGACACAGTGGAATCTGTCCTAGTAACTTCTGGTCATAGTTGTCATACAGATGAACTTTGTGGTATAAGCTATCATGTGTTTCTTCTTGGAACTTACCTTCCCACTATTAGTTTAATAGTGTTTGTGCAGACTCCATTCAAAGCAAGAGCCAAGGACACTGCTATAAAACAAAACCAACAGACAGAAAAAGAGAAACCCAGTTGGTTCTCATATTTAAAATTCATCACTGTAACCCCCATTACCATCATCATTATCATTACCATCATCATCATCATTATCACCACCACCATCATCAACAACAACTTACCATCATGATCACCACCATCACCATTACCACCATTACCATGACCATCAGCACCATCATTATCATCATCACCATTATCACCCATCACCATTGTAAACCATCACCACTGCTATCACCATCAACCATCACTTTTATTACCATCACAATAATCATCATCATTACCATCATCATCTATAATTAAACTTAGTTTATAACCACAGAATTGTTAAATACTTTAGAAACATAAAGAAAAGCCTTGTTGCTAGGGCAAAATATAATCGGGGCAGGACTACAGAAGTTGTCCCATAAAATGCCACATTCCTATGACAAGAAATTTATCTTTCTTTCTTGGCCAGAATTTTGAGCCTCACAAACAAACCTATCTATCACTTTCTAGCCTGATATAAACAGATTTAATACAACAGCATATAGAATTTCTTTTACTGGTAGCAAAACATATAACTTTTTTATTTCTTCCTGGCAACCTCCTCAGACATAATTCAAATCAGAGCAGCTGCCAGAATCTTTCTGAAGAGTCGGACAACCTTGCCAGGCCTCTGCCTCACCACTGACCCATGACCTGCCAACAGCTGTCCATCACTGTTTTTAAGACAGTGGAGAGTCCAGGGGTTGACTTATAATCTGGACTAGCCAGAACTTCTGGAATACATTGTTTTAAAATATACAGCCTAGGAACCCACCAAGCAGCCTGGAAACCTGCTGGAGAGGGGGCAGACCAAACCAAAGGGGCAGCAACATGAATTGCCGCCCCTCCCCTACAAAAACTTTGACCCCCTCTCAGAGTTTGTTAAGGGGACTTAAGAGGCATAGTCATCACCATCAATGTGATGAGGGTCAGATGTCTTACATAAGCAGCAGAAGCCCATGAGGCTCTCTTCAGGTTTGCTGAGTAGTCAAAGATGTGAGCTACCATTGCTCTTTGGCAAATATTAACTGCTTGATGCCAGCAGAGATTTATGTAAGATGAGAGCAGTGGAGGGGCATTTTCGGGAAGGATCTTCCTTGAGTGATTCATTAACACAAGTGAGACAGATGAGCTGTTCTACATGCAGAAAGCATGGCTCTCACAGTCACCTGGGCACAGGCTACTGGGCTGAAGACAGAGCCACCTGCTTTTAGCAAGTTGTAAGAAATAGAAAGAAAGGTACGAAAAGGGAAACTAAATACCTGAATGGGGATGGGGAATTCTTGGCTATATATAAATATAGCAGAAAAGAAGGGGTAGGTCCCTGTTGGAGAGCTGAGCATGAGTTGGTCCCACAGCACTGCCAGGAAAATGTCCAATGCACAGGCCGGGGCATAGACAGGCTTTGAGTACAGAGAACACTGGGAAGATCCAGTGAAGACAGTCTTTACACACAGCTCTTTTCTGCCTGAAAAGTCAGCTTCCCTCTCTTGTATAAGCTCAGAGCAGAGGTGAGGACTCTTCTACAGAATTGAGGACATCCCTAGCTTGTCTGGGATGACTTTTCTCTAAGTCCTGACAATACACTGTGAGAGAGCACAGAAATGACTGTGTCCTCCTTGTCAGGGTTGGACCTGCCATGCTTTCTAAGGGAGTTCCACTCAGTCTTAGCCTGAGAGCATGGCGTCAGTGCAGACAAGCCATCTGTGAGCAAGCATCACTGGCCGAGCTCTCATCATCCCACAGAAACTTTGGTGAACTTCATCTCCAGCTCCACTGATCCAGAGCACAATACACCCCATGCACACTCAGAGCTGAGTGCGCTCGTCACAGCACAGTACACTCTTTCCAAAGGTTTGAAGTGATGGAGCTAGAAAACCCCCAATGAACTGGCTGGTTTTGCGTGTCAACTTGACACAAGCTGGAATTATCACAGAGAAGAGAGCCTCTCCCTTGAGGAAATGCCTCCATGAGATCCAGCTATAAGGCATTTTCTCAATTAGTGATCAGGGGTGGGCTGGTAGTCCTGGGTTCTATAAGAAAGCAAGCTGAGCAAGCCAGGGGAAGCAAGCCAGTAAACAGCATTCCTCCATGGCTTCTGCATCCATTCCTGCCTCCAAGTTCCTCCCTGTGTGGGTTCCTGTCCTTGACTTGCTTTGGTGATGAACAGCAATGTGGCAGTGTAAGCTGAATAAACCCTTTCCTCCCTAACTTGCTTCTTGGTCATGACGTTTTGTGCAGGAATACAAACCCTGACCAAGACACCGGACTATTAGAAAATACACTGTATGATCCAAATGCCTAAAAGAGACAGAGAAAGACCAAAAGCAAGAGTGATGACATTTGGAAGTGTGGGAGTCGCCTCGGCATTCTGGAAGTACATGTGACTGATTCATTTTTTATCTGAATGATACAATGGACAGGGTACTTGAGGAGAAGGCCTCAAAATGACAGGGTACGGATGCAGGGACCTCTAATGAGGCATCTACTCTAACCTTCCATATTCTCTAGAAAGATGCTTGGTGGTTGGATAGGCAGGTGAACACATGGCCCCAGACAAGAGTGCTTGCTGACTAACAAGAGCACCACGGGTCTAACTCATGTGGTGTTTTATAGAATCTGACAGGACCATTTTGACTGATGGCTCAGAAGCACAAACAAGACTGTCTGAGATAGAAATTCAAAGTGTCATATCCTACAGGTTGACTTACTAGGGGCTGCCATTGAGAGTACTGTGGGAGATGGGCATGCCAGAGGATTTGAGAGCTTTTACTGTTGGCTTTGTTTGTTTGTTTGTAATTTTAGGCAGTTCAATACTCCAGTCTTTCTATAATAGTTCCTGGCTATTCTACAGCCTGAACGCCTGCAAGCTCGATGCTACATGGACTCATTCTTGTCTGTATGTGGCAGAGGGGAACACTTGGACTCGGGTATAAATAAGTGCCTGTGTTAAATCGTCTAAAGACCCTCAAGTACAGAATGGATATGACCACTAAACCCCATTCCCTAAGAGAGTTCTGAATTCCAGACTTGATTAGAAACCATTGAGTTCTCTGACCTTGGTGTTTGAAGTCCCCCTCCCTGCCACCAAGCCTTGCTGAAATCATGGGCTGTTTGCAACCTCATGCACACTGCTGGCTTTTCGTCATTTTCCAGTCAGGAACTCATTGATTTTGGCAAACAGAACAGCCAATAATTCCTTTTTAGTTACCGTACAGGAGGCAAAGTATGGTGCTCAATTTTGAAGCATCACCCTAAGGGAGATTTACCCGAGAATGAAAATGTTTGGAGGAGGTAACCAGGCATGCTTGGAGACATCACTAGAACACAGCGCCATAGCCAGCAGTAAATTATATCGACAAATATGGCAGATCATTCTTACTCACTATCATTTATCTTGGGACTTGATATGAGGGAGCAACCACAGTACAAAGTGAGGGGAAAGGATTTCCAAGCCCACAGAGAGGGTGCCCAGTAGGATGTTCTGAGGACCACTGTAATATCCATCCAAACACTGCCCTGCTGCTAAAGTCAGGTATAGGAAGGTACCAATGCTCCCAACCCCCATGAAAACTCTTAAAACTTTGTCATCACAATCCCAGACCAAGGTCACGTGACCAAACTCCCAGTCTACAGGTCAGCAGTCTAGAGAACACACCTGCCTGGAGGAACCAAGGCTAGGCAGGGGAGGAGGCAGGAACTGGAGGGGTGGAGGGTGGCATATTTAAGATAGAGTTGGTCATGAGCTCCTGACATTCCAGCTCTCCCTCCCAGTGCAGCCCCATGGGGTGCTGCTGTGCTGTCCCCTCCTTTTCCTGGAGTTGATGAGATGGCTAATTTTAGTTCTGTCTTTAATCCCATTATTTACTGGAGCTATTTTGAAAGGGAAACTTAACATTATTCTTTTCAACTAGACAGACCTAAGGAGAGCCTGGTCACGCAAAACCAGTTCTCTATCCCTTAGACACACTCTGCCTCATTCATACTCCTTCACTAAGAAGTGAGAGGAGTATCCTGCATGTTTTCATCACCAAAGCCCAGCAACTAACAGCTAACAAACTCAGTGAGGAACCTCAGGTTCCAGACCTCCACCACCCCAGAGGATGGCAAGTCCATAGACTATGCTAAACCCAATTGGGGACTTGGGGATAAAGGTCTAAAGTATATAAAATCAATCCAATTTAGTTTGCCAGGGTATATAAAAAAGCTGGGGTATTTAGACATGGGTTAAATTACATTGGCTACTAAAACAGCACAGTAAGGTTGATTCTCTCTCTCTCTCTCTCTCTCTCTCTCTCTCTCTCT
>NC_034590.1:98728297-98781841 GCF_900095145.1 Mus pahari | reverse complement strand
GCACCAGTAACACTCTGGAGTTTTTCTTTCACCCCTACTCAGTGTGTGTGTGTGTGTGTGTGTGTGTGTGTGTGTGTGTGTGTGTGTGTGTGTTGGAAGAATGTTGTAGGCTCCTTAGCAACATGAGAAGGTGGGCCTTCTTAATGAGAGCCAATCAATTCATTCCCTTTTAGAGTTCTTCTGTTGAATATCCATTTTTTTCCTTCAAGTTAGAAGTGAGATCCCCCTTTATACAAATTCTTCCTTCCAACTTCACCTGTAAGTCAAACCTCTAGCTAGACAGGTTTGTAAGGGAGTTTCTAGATTGGGTTAATTCAGGTAGGAAGCCCAGTAGGACTGGGCAGTACTATTCTCTGGGTGGGATCCCAGAGAATGACAAAAAGAAGAGCCAGAATGTCATGTCAGCACTCCTTCTCTCTCTCTCTCTCTCTCTCTCTCTCTCTCTCTCTCTCTCTCTCTCTCTCTCTCTCCTTCTTCTGACATGACTCTCCCACCACAATAGACTGTTTTCCCTCCGACTGTAAGCCAAAATAAACCCATTCTCCCTTAAGTTGCTTCTGTTTGCAGGTGTTTGGTTGTATCAACAAGGGACGTAGCCAAGGCACCATCTACCCCCTTTCCACTGCACAAGCACTCATGGAATGAAGCTGGCAGGGTCACATGCAGCCAGATGCATCACAAAGCACAATCTGAGGCAATTTGAGTATGAAGAATACATAAGGCTAATGATGGCTCTGACGTGACTTCCTGTGTTCAGTGATGGGACTGGGAACAGACAGCTTATGAGTTACAAGGCCAGTTTTCTGTCTTTAATATGGAGTCTCTAACCTAGCTTCCCAAAATTAATAAGTTAGTTTTAATTACTGCTGCCACCAAGAGGAAAGATATTTGCTTAACTCTTCATGTGAAACATCTCAGGATAACAATGTCTGGACAGACTGAACATCGCACAAGTCAGTGCGATGAGAAAGGTGGTGGTGACTATGGGCTATTTATTCTCCTAGTTAGGAATTCTTTAACTGTGCTCAGATGAGATGTCACCTTTTGTAGAGGGGCTTCCTGGTGTGACCAAGTCATCATGGATGGAATTCATGAGAATAACCATGACCTTTCAAAACAGGCTCTTCTCATTTCAGTCCAATTATTTTGGGCACACCTCTTTGATTTCTGCCTTCAGAGATGGTTTACAGACACCAGAAGGCCTTCCTTCCTATTTGTCATCATGCCCTTGTGACCATGAATGATAGTAACTGGTTTAGGGTTGTCCCTTTATCAGCTATGGCTCTGAGTGACATGGATTATTTGAAAATCAACTGATCAAGCCATTTGGAAGGCAACTGATCATATCTGAATAACTGCCGGGCTTGCTGACATGCTAAGGATACTTGAATGGCTGATCTGATGACTAAAGATTATTTTTTTGTAAACAAGGATCTCAAACAGTCCTGATGCTGGTGATTGAGAAACACATCTCCACATTCCAAGTCTGAAAACCACTGTCTAGGGTACCACTTTCTAACAGCCAAGACCACAGTTACAGCTCAAGAATCCATTTCATCTCCAAATGCAAGCATCAAGTTCACCAGCCGAGTTGTTTCCCATCCTTTAAAGTCCTATGTGCAGTTCATACCACAAGCTCCTGAAGAGGAGAGGGCACCTGACCAAACAGTGACCTTTAAGGACACCACAAATCAAGCCTTAATAAAATAACATAGAACAAAAGAAAATATTAAGAGACAACTCTAATCAACATGCTCTCATATGTGCAGGCAAAAATAAAACTCCAAGTTAAATATGAGGCCCCAAAGGCTGGTAAAGGGAATTTTAGAGCAGAATGCTTTGGCCCAAACAGTGGATAGAGCATCAAGCTTGCAGGCTCACAGCCAGGAATCTGAGCTAGGGGGGCCTGGTGGCAAAGGCCCTCTTTAAGCATTGTTCCCTGACACAGCTCTCGTTCTTAGGTCTCTCTTCCCTCTGGCTCTGACACGACCAGCCCTCATTGTACCTGCTCTGCAACTTTTCTGGGTAGATGCAATTTAGCATCGTTTTATGACACTATGAAATTTACACATAGGAACTGCTTACTGAGCCAGCACTAAGCACCCCAGAGGAGGAGCACAGTTTCTGCACCCCAAGAGCTCCTCCAGAAAAGGGTTGCAGCCTGACAGAGCACCCAGCGCCATCTCCAAACAGAAGTGTTTGTGGGCAACTGAAGACTGCGATCTCTCCTATATCCTAGCAACACTGAGGGCACCAGTTTCATGCCTTTGTCCTGGCCATGTATGGCGGTTTGGTTGAAATGTCTTACAACATTTGTGGGTTGTGATCATCAGAGAACACATATTTCCTATGGTCTTAGGAACCGATACATTGCTTAGGGACAAAATTACAATTATGAAGTAACATTAAAAATAGATTTATGGTTGGGGTTCCTAAAACCATTGAAAATATGTGTTTTCCAATGGTTATGGGCCACAGGTTGAGAGTCACTGCTACAACAGACAGTTTCAGGCATTTGTCCCCATCTGGGAAGGCTTAGACGGTATGCATGGAAGAGGCATGTTGCTGGGGGCTTTAAGGTTTCAAAAGTTGCACATTGTTCCTGGCTCATTCTCCTTCCTTCCTGCTTGTGGCTTGAGATGCAAGCCTGCTGCTCTGGTCATCCTGCCTGCTGCCATGCTTCCCCACTGTGATAGTGGTAGACTTTTATCCCTTTGGAACCATAAGCCCAAATAAATTCCTCTATATGTTGCCTTATTTCTGGTATTTATCACAGAGACAGAAAAAGTGACAAATACAGTGTGTATCTGCAACGTCTTTGGGAGCAGAGAGCCCAGTGAAGAGCAGAGACATTTACATTTACCATCCCCTCACCCCTTGTCTCTTACCTGATGTCTCACCATACCCCAAAAAGAATGTAACACATACTCAGACTATACCCACAGTCCTAGGATCTCATATGGGATTCAAGTGGGTCCCACACAAACCTAGCTGATTCGAATAGAGAGGGCTGGGAAGAGGAAGAAGGTTGGGAATAAAAAGGAACTGAAGTTTTCGGGTACCTTGGCCAGCAGTCAGTGTATGGCCACTGTCTCTAAGAGGGTTCCCACCTTGTATGCCCACACAGTGAAGCCCACACAGGAAAGGCCCTCAGTGTCCTGGTTCTATGCCACCTAGAAATGGGGTCTGTTTCAGCACTGCTGCAAAGCACTGGACTGTCCCAACTGTGTCTAGGAGAGGACATGACATGGAGCAGCCTGTCTATAGGGGGGACATGGTGCAGCAGGGAACTTTGAGGGGAGGCAAAGCCAAAGCACTCTAGTGTCAGGGTTCTCACTGGGGTGGAGGTCACCAAGGCTCACTTATGTCACAACACAGGGGCAAAGTGCCTACAGCTCTGGCACCTTACATAAAGGTAGGCAAAAGAGTGATTTTTAAAGAGGACTCCAGCACACAGACACCCAGCAAAGGCCCCACTTTGGGTAAACAATGGCAACCTGTCACCACAGAAAGGGCTGTCAAAGACTTAAAAGGAGACTGCAAATTAAACTGTCTATCACCAGCCAAGTTTGTCTCTTCTCCTTCCATCCTCTCCCCGAACCGACCAGTTCCTATCTTCCTTAAAAGCATCCCAGAATAGGAAACCCTCCTAGCGAGTCATCCCAGTGACAGGAGGATTCTGAGAGATAAAATCAGGTGTGCCCAGGGCAGAACCAGAAGAGACAAAGGGAATGAGTCTTGGGCGGATATTTCCTTGAGAGGCAAGGAGAAATTTTGCAGCGCTCTCTTTTCAGTTTCCTAGTTAAGTTTAAATTGCTCTTCAATGGTTTTCCAGCAAGGCTGAACTTGCCAGCTAACATTTGTGTCTGCGCCTCCACGAGAATAGATGCCACATCAATTTATCTCCGCATCCCTGTTGCCTAGCCCTGGGCTTGGCTCATGGCAGATGCTTCATGCCTGCCTGGGTAGTGAATCATCATCATCATCATCATCATCATCATCATCATCATCAATCTGAAGGCATCCACCATCTGGTCCCACTCCTGCCTCCTCTGCCCCCCTCACCCTGTCTATACCCCCAAATCAACTCTGACTCAATGGGTCTCCAGGGCATTGTTCTCCCACTTTAGAGCTTTTATATCTGCATTCTCTGTGTGTGTCATGCTGGCACCATCTCTCCACCTTACCCCAGTCCGAAAGGAGCCACACAGCATAATGACCTCTCGGGGCCCTGAGAAGGTCTGGTCTAACTTCAAAGAGTTGTAAGACTTTGGTAATGTTGTTTGTTTGTTTGTTTGTTTTTTCATTCTGAACTTATTGAGTTGATGAAATGTGGTGCTGTGAGAGATTCTGAGAAGCATTAATGGGGATGCTGCTTGCTATGTGATGAGCACAGGTACTGACCTCAAGAAACAATGGCTGTTGTGGTCATTCACAGTGATGGTAGTGATGAGCATGGGTAATGGATGATGGCATGGCGATGATGATTGTGGTAATTTGAATAAGAATGCCCCCATGGACTCATGTGTTTGAATGCTTGGCCCATAGGAAATGGCACTATTAGGGGGTGTGGCCTTGTTAGAGGAAGTGTGTCATTGTGGAGGTAGGCTTTGAGATATCATATATGTTGAAGTCTAGCCAGTGTGGCACACAGTCACCTACTGCCTTCAGATAAAGATGCAGAACTCTTAACTCCTTAAGCACCATGTCTGCTTGTATACACCATGCTTTCTGCCATGATGATAGTAGAACAAATCTCTGAAACTGTAAGCCAGCTCCAAGTAAATGTTTTCCTTTATAAGAGTTGTCTTGATCATGGTGTCTTTTCACAGCAGTAAAACTCTAAGACAATGGTAAGGATGATGAAGGCCCATAGAAGTGTACCTGGATCTCCTCTCTGACCATTCCAGACCCTATTTTATATCAGAGTATATATGCAGGGTCTCTGCAGATATGTTCCAGACCTGACCTAGTCTCCACAGCCTCTATGGTCTCCCTGGCCACAGCATGTTCTTTGGAAGTATGTCCTGAATGCACAACACAACATTAACGGGGGTACACTGAGCAGCATCCATAACCGGCTGACAAGGCTACACCAAGAGCAGGTGTTTAGCCATGCTCTGATAATCCCACACACTCAGCAAGAGATGGTGACCTCCTTTGAATAACAGCACAGCCTTTGGCAAGAGGCTGGCTGCTTGGGAATGATGGGGAAATGCTTAAGTCAAGACTCAGTACTTCTGAAAAGAATCATTGGTCTGTCTTTCTGGTCAACAGGAACACAGATCCATCACAGCAAAAAAGAAGCTCATGGCATTGGATAGTCCACCAGACCCACACCCATTGCCTGCACTGAAGGAGCCACAGGCAGGTCAAGTGTGAGTTGGGGCTTTTCTGAGGATGTCATTAGCATTTATTCTCCCCTGACCGCACTTGACTCAATCACCAAACCTTTATTTATTTTTCTGGTTACATTTGACCAAGGATTTTCATACACACAAACACACATGCATGCGTGCTCATACATGCATGCTCATAACTTATGACCTGAGGCCATAAATTACTGGATAAGGAAGCACCTGGATCAATGCTAGCTCCCTAAGAAAACATTTCAGTTAGAAAGTAGGCAAATTCACCTTCAGATAAAAACATTCCAACCTATGTAAAAGACCCAAGATTTTACATACGAAAGAAAATTTAGGCCAGTGAGGTGGATAAGCCAATAGCAGCACACTACACAAATCTCTACTACCTGACTTCCATCACTGGAATCTACATAGAATAAGGGAAAGAACCAACCAATGCTCCCAAGTTGTTTTCTGACTGTGGCAAGCATGCCACAGCATGTGTGCATGTGCGCGCACACACACACACACACACACACACACACACACACACACACACACACTAAACAAATGAATAGAATTTGAGCTTCCAAGAGGGGTCTGGCCTAGATTGGGTATCAGTGAGACTATGTTCTCTGGTCAAAATTCTCCTGAAGTCACTGGGAAAGCTTCTGAGGGCCCAAAGCTGACAAACAATAACTATTATTAAGCTCTTAATAAAGTCTAGGAGAATAAACCTAATTATGGGATGACAAAGTATTTTCCACCTTTGAGTCTTGGGTATTTTAAATGGTGCTTCTGCTCTTCTGTTGCTCTTGTGGACTGCACTGAATTTGTAGCTGAAAGCGTGTCCTTCATCAACCACTATTAACTAAGGAAAAGGTTGAACTTGTTTCATTTTAAGATTAGAGAGTGAGCCGGTGCATGAAGTCAAATATACTTCTAGCCTCCAGAAATCATGGTGCTGGATGACCTTTTTGCATCTCATCCCAACCACTGGCGATATGCACATTGTTTCAGCCCACTTGTGTCTGTAGCTAGAACACTTGTGGTGTCTACATTTAGTCTTCAAAACAATCCATTGTTCATAAATCCAGGCCGGAGCTGCAAATTCCTCTTGGTGTCCTGTATGAGCATTCATCTCCAAATTGCCTTTTATGGCACATGAAATGCGAAGCCCGGGGAAGAATGGGTCTGAGTGATAAACAGATGCTTTCCCCTAATTGTGCTGTGAAGTCATTAGCCACATACCAGTTCGTTCATATCTAGGATTTATTGACTTAGAATAGAATTGGAAACGAATCTTATTGAAATACGTGAGTATTTGTTATGCCCTACTGCCAACAGACCTTAATATTTCACTTTCTCTAAGATTTAAAGAAACCTATTTTCCTTTTCCAAGCTGAAAAGTAATTATGAAAGCAACTGTAATAACACCTCACTGTCCACACAGGGTAGCAGCCATTTTCATAACATCTGACTGTCCATGCAAGTTAGCAGCCATCTTCATTTGCAGATATGGATATCTTTCCAACTGTCATTACTTAAAACACTTTACTCCATGAAATAACAGCATTTATTTCAAATAGTCCAATGTGTGTCATGAATGTTCTGGAACAGTCACTAGTCTCTAGAAGCACAGACATAGTGGTGGGTCAAAAAGGAATCACCTCCCATCCACTAGGCAGCCCATAGGAAAGTTTTGTTATTGTTCGCAGTGAAGGGGCAGCACGTGACCATTTCCTCTGCTACAGAACAGCTCATTGGCAATGCTCCAAGAGCAACAGCATCAGTAAGGAGTTCCCGACTCTGAAACATCCAGGGGAGTCTCAAGGAAGAGTTGAGCTCCATAGTTGGCTACCCAGATCATACACTGTCACCCACCACCCACTAACTGTGTGGCATGAGGAAAATTCCTCCATCTCTCTGGAATGAAGTTCTAACCCTGAAAGCCATAAATAATGACCCGTTCCTCTCTGACATAGTCTGGAACCATATGATATAGTCTTTAATATGCACTGGCACACAGGGAGGGGAAAGGGAAAGGCTATAATTGCCGTGTGGTAAGAGAGGGAGGGAAGAGTAACCCCATTCTGTCACTTGATTGGGTGTTTCCTCATTTGTTTCTAGGAGATGCAGATAACATCCAGTGGTTGATATGAGGTAGGCTTTCTTTTGTTTGTTTGTATATGTCTGGGTATATGGTATACATGTACATATTTCTCTTGGCATATGAGTGGGCACATGCATGTGTGTATGTTGCATGTATAGAGGTCACTAGTTGAAATCGAATGCCTTCTTCAGTGGTGCTCCACCCTACATATTGAGTCAAGGTCTCACACTTGAACTTAGATCATAGTGATTTGGCTAGTCTAGCAAGCACACTTGCTGAGACTCCCCTTTCATGTGCTGGGATTACAGGCTGGTCATCTTACCCACTCAGAATTTACATGGGTTCACGGGATTTGATCTCCAGTCCTACACTTGGGTGGAAAGCATTTTACCTAATGAGTCACCCCTCAGCCTACCAAAGGGTCATCTTATCACCAGACAAGTGGTTAGCAGAGCTCTCTGTATTGCCCAAGTTGGAAAATTTCAGGCTTATCCTAAAAGGAGAAGGGACAGTGTTTTTTTTTGGGGGGGGGGAGCTCAAGACAGGGTTTCTCTGTGTAGCCCTGACTGTCCTGGAACTCACTTTGTAGACCAGGCTGGCCTCGAACTCAGAAATCTGCCTGCCTCTGCCTCCCAAATGCTGGGATTAAAGGAGTGCGCCACCAAGCCCGGCCTGGACGGTGAATTCTTGTCACTAGCTTCCAGTCTGACTACTACACGGTCACTATGCGGAAACATTCAACTTGAGTCAGGTAGGCAAGTGCCCTCTGTTTCTGAACTGTTGGACAATCACAGTCTCTCAAGTGAGCAATCGGTGCCTGCCATGCTCTGAAAGTGAGTTTCAATTGGATGAGCTACCTTCCTCTTTTTTTAAAGTTGCCTACTGTCTTCATCCTAGAACCACAAAGGTCAAAGCCCAGTTGGTGTGTAGGTGGGCTAGTGGACACATTGGCCACCAAATCGTGGTACTTACAAACATGAGGCGGGTAGGTATGTTGTCTGACTGCACCAAAGGATTTTTATAGAGCCAGATCTCTTCCGGCTGGATGACTCTCTGGAATGGATCCAAAAACTCTGTAAAACTGAAACAAAACAGAGAGAAGGACATGACAGCTGAGCACTCAGGGGCCGTGGAAAAGGCTTCCCAGGGGAAGCCATAGTTTACATGCGCCCAGAAGAATCTTCCAATCTTTTGGGAAGGGGAGAAACAGGGAGCCTCCAGTGATGATCCTCAGCCAGTTCCAACCAGAGAAAGACAAAACAACAGGGACTCTAGCATCCTGTCTCCCATGGCATCAAGGACTCATTCCCTGGCTAAGGAGACAGCCAGGAAACAGCTTTGCAAAGACTCTAAGAACTCAGGCTCTTAACATGAGCTGAAAGCCCAGGAACCACACAGTGGTGGCTCACGTGGGTCAGGGCCAGGCTGGGAGCCCAGGGTCTGAGAACAAAGATCTGAAACAGGAGTGGAGACTCAGCAGTTTCCCTGGACCTAACAAGCGGACAGAAGTGTCCTGCCCTCCCTCCCATTGCCCAGATGAGGTCATGATGCTGCCATTACCTCCACTAGGGGGCAGAGGAAGGATGAGATGAGGCGATGGGGATGTTTTTAGTCTGCTAATGGGCTAGCTCTAGGCATCTTCCCTCTTCATCTTTGTACTCTCTGAGAACTACTCCTGCCATGGTAATTCAGCATATCCCCAGCCTGGGCTAGCTCTTCATTAGTTGGACAACCAAAAGCAATCCTTAAATAAAAAGTGGTGGGGGTTGGAAGACAGGCAATATTACGAGTTTACGACAACAGACTTCAGCCAACAGCCTTTGCCCAGCATCTCCAGCCCTGCCTCCACCTAAATTTCATTCAGAATGGTTTCAAGCATGAATGGCTGGGAGCCGGAGCATCAGGAGGTTCCAGTCTTCCACTGCCTGGCTGAGAAATTTTGATCCTGAGCCAAAAAGATCTAGAAACTTTGGTCTTCCCATAGCAACCCCTACTTTAGTCCTGGATCCAGAAATTCTTCTTGTCTTAGGCAAAAAAGGGACAGTCATCCAAGACTGAGGTCCTAGCAGAACCATCAACCTTGGAACCTCACTATGTATCCTAAACTTGGGTGTCATATGACCTTGGTCTGTCTGCACGTTCATGCACATTTTCAGCAGTGAGCATTCAAGGACTGTGAACTGAAAGCCTCCTAGGAGGGCTGGCACACCAGGAGGCCCTGATACTGCCAAACTTAACATACACTCTGAGCAGCTTCACAGTAATACCATCAAACAGACCAGCGTCCCAGCGAATTCTAATGTGCACCTATAAGAACCCACAATCCTCCATGCCTGTTTCTACATGCTGTCCTGACCTTCTGTCTATTCTCTCTGCACCCTCACCTCTAACTGTGGGTGGGATTTTAAATACTAAGAATCTGTGTACTTAGGAATTCAAAAAAAAAAAAAAAAAAGAGCTGTCTTTGACAGTTCTGTATAGCCCTGTGACCATAGCACCTCCACCTGAAATGAAAGTCACCTGGGAAACATTTGCCAGTGTAGTAATTGTCCTAGAGACCAGCCAAACCCTCACCAACCTGAGCCCAGAATGTGTCTATTGCAGAATGGGATCCCAAATGCATCAAGAACCTGGTCTGCGAAACTGCTATGGGCCCCATGTACTTTCTCCAAAACAAGGATATGAAGAGCACTTCCCTGGGCATCAGAAAACTGCTCCGTGGCACTGTCCTCCCAAGAAGCTGCCCTATGCCACTTAGTAAAGCACTGCCCTTTGTGGGGCTGCAGTGTATGCACATGCAATCAGAACTAAATCAGAGGCCACAGCTGGAGATGGGTGAGACCCTTCTGGAGGGTTGTTAGCCAGATGTATAAACAGTATGGATAGGACCTGGGGGTGCAGATTTTAAACCATTCTCCAGGTCCCATACTCCAGCTCTGACCCCAGTAATCCCTTAAGGGTCCTGCATACTTGACTTCAAGAATCTTGATGACTTGATTTTCTTGATTGGCAATCCTGGGGTTTCAATCCAGCCCTGGTTGTGTGGTACACAGAAAGTGCTTTTCTTAATATCACTGATCCTCAGTTTCCTTTTCTGTGAGGTGAACATATCTTACAGATCTATGGAATGGAAATTAAATTGAAAGACTACACATGAAGGTGGGGAAAAAGCTCGGTTGGTAGATGCTTGCTTGGCATGCACAAGACTCCAGGTCCCATTTCCAGTGCTAGATAAACATTGTGTGGTTGTGCACACCTATAGCCCCAGCTTTTAGGGAATAGAAGCTAGAGTTCAAGCAAATAAAGGCTAGCCTGGGCTCTATATGAGAAAGGAAAAGAGAAAGAAGAAGAGGGAATAGAGGGAGAAGGAAATGGAAGGGAGAGAGAAATAAGAGAATGGGAGGGGAGAAAAGGGGAGGGGAGGGGAGAGGAGGGGGATTTTGAAATGCATAGAACACTTAACTAAATGTGGCCAGAAAAACTACCCACTTTCCACTTACCACCACACTCCAGTCTCCAGTGTGTGTTTTCACCAGTTTTTAGTATATTCTTTGACTGCGGCACAGCCTGATCCCTGCCTCCAGGTATTTTAAAGGCATTTTGGATGAGATTAAATGCAGTAAAGTTTGTCTAAAAGATATTTTTACACCACATAAGCTGCTTGTGATAGCTAAACCCTCAAGAATATCCTGATCACCATGACTCTACCATAAATCAACCTAAAAGTTTTGATTTTGCTCATGAGTTTGTGTCTCAGGAAAGTCTGTGGGTCCAGCTGAAGAGTTCTTGCTTAGACACTCTCCTTCCATAGAGACTGTAGTTAACCATAGAGACTGTAGTTAACCAGAGAGACTGTAGTTAACCAGAGAGACTGTAGTTAGCCATAGAGACTGTAGTTAACCAGAGAGACTGTAGTTAACCAGAGAGACTGTAGTTAACCAGAGAGACTGTAGTTAACCATAGAGACTGAGTGCTGCACTAGGCATCATCAAGACGGCCACCTGGCAGCCTGACTGGAGCTGAACTGGAGAGCTGACCCATTACCCACCCCCTCCCCCAGGTCCAGGAGAACTGAGAATTTCATCCTGTATCCTGAGAGAAGCAGACCAAAGCAAACGGCTTCTCCTGATCCAGCCTTGAGAATCACATAATGCCGTCTTCATACTTTGGATGTTCATGACTCCCAAGGACTCGTGTGTTTGAACACTTGGTTTCTAGAAGGTGCTGCTATTTTGGAAGGCTATGGATTTAGAAAGTAGAACCAAGCTGGAAGAAATGGGTCACATGACATTTATAGGCTGTTTCTTGTGCTCAGTTTCCCAATCTGTCCAAATATAAGTGAACGGCCTTAACTACCACATCAAAGAGTTGCTTCTGTCTTCCCTGCCAAGGTGGACTGTGTCCTCCAACCATGAGCCAGAAAAGACACTTCATCCCTTAAGGATGTTTAAGTCAAGTATTCGGTTACAATGAGAAGACTAATGAAGCCGTCAGTATGACCACACTTACGGGTGAATCTTAAAGTCTTCTTCAGAGAAGGGAAACAGATGCCTTCCCTTGACAGATATAGTAAGTCTTGAATACAAAAAAGCAGATGGCGAAGAATATGGCTTCAGCTACCACTGAAGCGCCGCCATCTGGTATCCACAGGGTGACGCTAACTGTAATGGTACACAGCCCACTGTACAGAGACCCCCAAAACCTTGACTCCCATTTCTTCCCCACAAAGCAGGACACATCACTGAGCAATTTCCTTCCTGCTGTCTCTGGGTCCTGGAATCCTCACTGAGTATCTCTGTCTATCGTTGTGTAAGTCTCTCTCTGTCTCTGTCCCCCTTCCCCCCTCCCCCTCCCACTCTCTGTCTTTGTCTCTCTTTGTCTCTCTCTATCTCCTGCCTATGGTGGTGTTAATGTATACATGCATGCATGTTAGTGGAGGCCAGAGGTCAACTAACCTCCCATATTGTTCCTCATATGTTGCCCCCTTGTGTTTTGACACGGGGTCAATGAGACTTGGAATAACCACTAGGCTAGGCTACCTGCAGCAAGCTCTGGGGATTCACCTGTTCTGCTTCTCTAGCACTGGGATTGCACATGTATGTCACTGTGCCCTTCTTTTTAAGAGGATGCTGGGCTTGAACACATGTCCTCATGCCTTTGTGTTAAACACTTTACTCAAGTTATGTCCCCAGTCTAAAACTTTTACTTCCTAAAGGTCAGGTGTAATTTTTCTAAAATGCTGCCAAATACTGAGGCTTTTGAACAACCCTTCACTGTACCCGGAGTGGCTGTAGCAAAAAAACTCACATCTATCAGGCAAATCATATCCCCTGGGACCAATACTACTAAGAAAGATAGATGTCCCTTCTCCAGCCACTGGCGTCTGCCTCAGAGAATCCAGACAGGAAGGCAGCTACTCAGAGGACCCAGGGCTTATAAAAGCAAATGGGGTCAGAAGAGGGCATGTGGAGGATAGAAAACACTAGAGGCATTAACAGAGCTTCCAGGGGAGGGCACACTGAGCCCCTCGATGCATCCTTGGGTTCAGGCTGTAAAGCAAGAAGTGGAAACTCTGGTTCTGTTCTGAGCCTGGGGAGATCATTCAGTCAGGAAGATGCTTACAGCACAACCACGGAGACCAGAGTTTGATCCCTGTATCCTACATAAAAAAGCAAGGCACAGGCGTGAGCATCCATAATCTCACCACTGCGGAAGGCAGAGACAGGAGGATCTCTGGAGCTCACCAACCACCCATCTTAGCCTAGTATGTTCCAGGTGAGTGGCAGAATCTGTCTCAATAAATAATAATAAATAACCAAGGTTGATGGCCATCTGAAAACAACTGAAGTCTGAGGAAAGTCAGAGCAATCCTCCGGCCTTCACATGCACCTGCACATGCAAAATGTACCTGCATATACAATAACATGTGTGTGTGTGTGTGTGTGTGTGTGTGTGTGTGTGTGTGTGTAGCTGTGAGGTACTGTCTCTAGTTACTGATGCACCAGGGCACACTCCACACTGAGGACAGTGTGTTGGGTCCTAGGATCCCATACTTTAATGTGTCCAGGAAACACACAGGAACAAGAATGCCTAGGAGCTGGTGTTTCGAGCAAGCTTCTTTCCTGATGATGGTATGATGTTTATCTGTAGATCAAACCATGAGCACTAAGGGATCATAACCTGGGGAGTCCGACTCAACTTCAGACCTGCAACCTGAACCTTCACTTAGCAAATCTCAGGGGATTAGTGTGCTTGCTATGTGTTGAGACGATGTTCTCAGTAAAAACCAGGGCCTCCTAATTCTGGCCAGTTTAGAACCAGGTTGGTTGATTTGTATTATTATTTTTCTGTTGATAAAATCCCCTTTGAAGCCACTCAGATTATTTTAGAAGAAATTTCATGTCATTTTAATTATAAAACCAGCATGCTCTCCAACACACCTGCTAAGCATCAAAATAAACAATAAAATTGGAGGGCTGTTGACTAGTCCTCCTTGGTGACCACGGTCTCTGTCTTCTCTGAGAATGGAAAGAAAAAGTGGCCAAAGAGGCCCTCCCGTGGAGGGTGGAAGAGAAGAGGGATACCGCCGAACTTCTCCACCGTGGCTGTCTGGAAGGTCATGTTCATGTCTAGTTACACTCATTTCCTTAAGGCCTCGAATAACCCCACGTGTGATAAAAAATAAGAAGAAAAAAATGGAGAAAATATAAAAATCAACACTTGATTCTCAAAGACTCAACAATATGGGTCCTTCTACCTGAAGGAAAATGACTCTAGCCACATCAGCAATGTCTGAGTATCAATTTATACCCGGCCAGTATGGTGACCACATCCTTAGATTTGCAAGATTTTATACCCCTGACAGGTGTATAAAATTATTTAGTTTACTTTTATTTCCAATGAATATGATGCAGATGGCAATACCTTAATGCCCCAATGCTTTTCCAGGGCCAGCCACCAGACAAAGGATGGGACTTGGGGCCTCCATTTTGAATGCCACTTCTCTGACTCAGTTGGAACAGAGATGTGAAGTGTGTTTATAACATAGGGGCCTCTGCACACAGATGGCATGGATCCATGCCTAGATTCTTCACTGTGCTCCACAGTAATCTTTATGCTAGAGTAATATTTCTAAAGTTTCCTTAAGTCTGGTGGAAAAAAAAATGAACAGAAAAGGCAGAATCCTGTACCAGAAGGAAATGCAGAAGTCCAGCAGGTCACAGGGTCAGTTACTCATCACTTCCAAGAACACAGTATTATACAATGAGACTGGTTAGATAAAGTTGCAACATTATGTTTATTGTCCCCAATAAGCCCAGGGTCAGTAATGAGTGTCAATCTAACCTTCAGGTAATGAAGTCTTACTTCACTGTAAGCATGCATAAGCTGTTAACTATTTTCAACCTCTGTTCACTCAAAAATAAACTGTCTGACCTACGCAAGTCAAGATGTTTCTACTACTGCTAAAAAAGAAAACAGACATTATCAAAGGCCAAAATAATTGAAATTGTATCATTTTCTCTCATGAAAACTGTGACAAGTCAAAAATCAAGTGACTTGCTGGGCAAAAACTGAAGCATGCCCCGGCTTCCCTGCTGCCTGAGGGGGACCGTCCTCTGAGCCTATACATGCTTTACTTACCTCTTGACAAAGGGGAACAGTTTTCCCAGTTTCTCATGACAGTTTGAAGAGCACAGAAAACATACAAAACATGTTTTTACAAGCACGATCCTAATCTTATGCTCAGCAATTCTCTCCTTGATTTATGCATCGTTCATACACTGAGTGTCTGTTTAAATTTTCCATAAGTACATCTCTCGCACACACATAATGCACACATACACGTAAATACAGAATGTACAAATCCAAATGCAGGCTCATACATCAAAGCCGATTTAAGTGAGAGGGAAGCATGCAATTTTTTAAGATGCAGAGAGAATCTGGTAACATTTACTGAGATAGAAAAAAGGACAGAAGAGATAATGACAAAGGAGAAACAAGCAAAACCCCAAGGCAGAAAAGAGTGAGGCCATCCCCAAGTGACAGACTCAAACACCATTTCCTCTGGGTCGACCTTCACCTGTCTTCCTCCTCCCTTCCTCCGTGGGTTACCTGACTCTCCTCCAAGCAGCAGGTGGAATTCTGGGGGATATATGCCACCATTGTGGGCTCTCTACACTCTCTAACAGGTTGGCCACCTGTAGAGGATCCCAGATGGGCCAGAGTCTAGACGGGCACAAGATGTGTCCCTAATCTCACAATCTCACATCTGTTCACCACCCACCTCCAGCACACAAGCCAGGGCCATTCCCTGATCCTCCAGGGATATTTCATTGAGTATGACAACAGATTAGCCCAAAGCGGGGAACCAGAATACCACATTTCAATAAATCACTAGTAGAACTTAGAAATTGCATGTTCTAGGCCAAGGAGTACTAATGTCTCTTTAAACACAAATTTTCAAAGCTCTCCTCTCACTATCAGCTAATAAATACAGATTTCCCAATGTTTGCCCACTCCCAAGAAAAGTGGATGCTTAGGGATAGCAAAAATACATTTAGAAGGAATTCCTCCATCCCTTCCCCCACCATTAATTTCTACTCCAATTATGCAGAAATATGAACTTGCCAGATCATTGACTTGGTCCAAATCTCTGACTCAGCACTTGCCTGTTGGGTAGCATGAGAAGAGTCATTTAACCTTTTCTGAGATTTCACATCCTGTAGGCTTACAGTTTTTTTTCCAATTTTTTATTAGGTATTTACCTCATTTACATTTCAAATGCTATCCCCAAAATCCCCTATACTCTCCCAGCCCCTTGCTCCCCTACCCACCCACTCCCTCTTCTTGGCTCTGGCGTTCCCCTCTATGGGGCATATAAAGTTTGCAAGACCAAGGGGCCTCTCTTCCCAATGATGGCTGACTAGGCCATCTTCTGCTACATATGCAGCTAAAGACACAAGCTCAAGGGGTACTGGTTAGTTCATATTGTTGTTCCACCTTCAGGGTTGCATCCCCCTTCAGCTCCTTGGGTACTTTCTCTAGCTCCTCCATTGGGGGCTCTGTGTTCCATCCAATAGCTGACTGTGAGCATCCACTTCTGTGTTTGCCAGGCACTGGCATAGCCTCACAAGAGGCCGCAATATCAGGGTCCTTTCAGCAAAATCTTGCTGGTGTATGCAATAGTGTCTGAGTTTGGTGGCTGATGATGGGATGGACCCCTGGGTGGGGCAGTTTCTGGATGGTCAGGCTTAGAGTTTTTAAAACCTACTTTACTTAAGGTTCTTAAATGCTTCGACCTCCCTTCTAGCCCACCAAACAGAAGTAGGGGAGAAAGAAGATTAATAGGGAAAGGGGTGTGTGGACCTGTTTAGAAGTAGCTCCTTGGGGCAATTCCCTTCTTCATTGTTAAGATACCAGCAGTCCAGTTCAACTGTAAATACTAAACATGAGTCAGTAGTGGCCGCTCCATCCAACAGAAATTACAAGGCTCCACCAAATCGGCACAAGTCAGCTGAAGCAGCTAGAATCAGCCAGGGTACCATGAGAAGTTCTTTGGTGTCTTTCTCTCTATGAAGTGAAGACCAGCAAAAACCAGCCAAGACCAGTGAAGAAACCAAGTGTTTTTTGCATGACTAGCATTGCAAGAGCATCCTCTCATTGTTTGTGAGGTTCCATTTATATTCTTTCTAAACATCATATGCCCTTTCACAAGACAGCTTCCAGAAAAATATCAAGTGAGCACAACTGAGTTAAGAAACCAGAAATTTTCACTTCATCATCCCCCACCCCTCACTCTCAGGAGACCACACCTTCCAGGACCACTGTGAACATTTTATTCATAGCAATAAATGTTAGGGTCTGGCTGGAGTCCTAAAGTTCCCAGTGTGAACAGCAGTGATTCCCATGGGAGATTGACTGGGTTTGAGACTGGCTTCCTTTAAGGTCCTCCTGAAGACAGTGCGACTGTGTGCTGGAAAGGGACTCAGACAGAAGAATTGGTAGCAGCCACCACTTGACTTTGGCCACTTAATGAACCGAGAGAGTCCTGGAAATCTGTTTTCAAACCTTGAGATCTATACGGGAAAGACCGATGTGTACTAAAAGGGTTTTGCAGGTGAGAGCCAACACTGAAGCCTGTTTCCTAATTGTACAGTTGACTCTGGCTCTCCAGTGGGCCTTACAAACAGACATCAAATGTGGCCCTCTGAAGAGGCTGGCAGCTCCACACCTGCTAAGAGCAGGCCTATCAGAGTCTTCGTTCGTCCTGGGAACCAGGGGTGGGAGGCAGTTGTGCAGAACACATATTGATGGGTTATCACTGCGCCAGCAGCCAGACTCCAGCTGGGTCTTCCTTTGAGTCTGAAGCCTTGGAGACCCACAGGTACAAAGGTACCGATTAGAATCACAAGCAGAACTAATCAGCACACTGGGCACTGTCCTGTGCCAAGCACTGCACTTAGTGTTTTCCAAAGTAACCTCAGCAATCCTAGAAACGACCTCTGGGCGAGAACTGACTGTTCAGTTCAGAACCAAGTACACTGAAGTTTCCAGGCATGGGATGCCTGTCTAGGTCCATGCAGATTTTAAAAATGGATAAATGGGTTGTTACTACTACTCTACTACTAATAGTACTACTATTCCTCTACTACTACAATAATAATAATTTAATTAATTTTAAATAATAATTGTTTATATTTATGTGTTTATAAATATTGATTATTGTTGTTGTTATTGTTAGTACATGAATGCCATGGTGTGAATGCAGAGGTCAGAGGTCAGAGGTCAGAGGACAATCCGGGAGTTGATTCTTTCAGGTCATCATCAGGCTGACTTGGTGAGTGACTATGCTCACTGAGCCATCTCACTGACAGTCCACACAACTCAGCCCATCAGCACCCACTCTTCCTTGGGGCATAACTGCAAGCCTAAGGAAGTGAGGGTCTCATCCCTCCCTATGTCTCCTGCACACTGTTCTCTAGCCTCAGTGTGACTGGAAGGACAGGTTCCTGCAGAGGGCAGTTTCTGTGTTTACTGGGGGTAGGGAGAAAGATCTAGAAGTACAGGAAGGATCTAGAACAGTGGTTCTCAACCTTCCTAATACTACACAGTTCCTCGTGTATGGTGACTCCCCACCATAAGGTTATTTTCATTGCTTCTTCATAACTGTAATTTTGCTATTGCTATGATGTAAATGTTTTTGGAGATAGAAGTTTACCAACGGGATTGTGACCCACAGGTTGAGAACACTAGAAGAACAAATCAAAACTCAAGCAATCCTTTCCACCAATGCCTTCCTGCTTGTCGCTCGGAAAGTGGCTTCTCTTGAAGCAAATGATTTAGTCAGATAGCGTGCCCTCACCCAGGTGTGGAGAACTGTGTCAATGCCATCTGCTCTAGACCAGATGAGGACCAGCCCAGGTGTCACCTTTTCCTTTTGTTCTGAGATCAACCTCCCAACAGGAGTATGGACAGTGACTTCACAGATATGAGTGGCGCTCGAAGCAAAGCCAGGACAGACACTCCATCCCTCACTCTACACATGCCCTGTTTAGCTGAGGTTACAGACTCTGGGGACGAATGGCTGCCTTGTATATCCATTTTTCTCCAATCATCCACGTGACCTTGGGCTCCTCATCTCTCCGGCCTTGTTTTTCTCATATGTAATATGATTCTGAGAGCAGCACCTACCTCAGAGAGTTGACATGTATATGAAATGAGTCCACTCATGGGTGTGACATTTGGACAGTGGAAAGAACAACCAAGACTTAACGGCAGGTCAGAGCACAACACTTGACGCCAGGAGGACTTTAGAAATCCTAATCACAAATCTGTCTCCTACTCTTCTTCCAGGAATAATGGCTCTTGGACTGGGGGGGGGGGAGAAATCATCAGGAGCCAGACAGTTCCTGCTTATTCCTGAATATCGAGTCATAGTTCCTTGTCAGTCTATATTCAGCTCTCCTCTGGGTATATGACCCAGTCTCTGCCCAATGACACTGTTGTTGGGTGCCCTTTCACAGCATGCACTGCCCTCTTCCTGGATGTGAGTCTCTATGATACATAAACTCTGTCCAGAGTTACACATCTCCTGTGGTCTTTCTCAAAACCTAAGGTCAGAATTCCCTCCCCCAACTCTCTAAATCCCTACATTAGGAATCCCTCCTTCCATACTGAGTGGATAATGTACAAGTAACACATGTACCCACAACTATGTTCTCCTGAGCACTCCGGCATAGGATGGAGTAAGAAGCAGGCCAGTGGAAGGATACGAGGTCTAAGCCAGGAGATGCTGTTCATCTGTCTAGCTCTTAGGTGTGGGAGATGGAGGGACCAGAAGAGAATGGACCAGAAACAAGCTGCATGAGTGAATGACACTCCTAGTGTAACTCTCTTCAGATCCTGGAAGCTCATTGATGTGCATTCTCTCTGTGGCCACTGATAGTGGCCCCAAGGACTGTTCGTTCAGCACCTCCAACTCAGTGTGAAATGAAGTATGTTCATGGCATTGTCACTGTCAACCTGACTGGACTTGGAATCTCTAGGAGTCATGACTCTGGGTGTATCTAAAGGAGTTTTCAGAGAGGTTTAACTGCAGAGAGACGACATACCCTGAACATAGGTAGCAGCATCCAAGGACTAGAGTCCAGAACTAAATAAATAAAAAGGAAGAGTAGAAGAGAAGAGGAGCTTCTGCTTTCCTCTCTTTCTGCTTGCTGACCATAGACACACTGGCTAGGTGCTTTACACACCCACCTCCATGTCTTGTAGACACACTGTGGCTAGGTGTTTTACACACCCACACCCATCTCCATGTCTTTCCCACAGGATATGCTGCAGCCCCTCCGAGCATGAGCTGAGATAGATCCTGCCATCCTTGGGCTGGTTTTGTTAACTCATTTTGTCAGAAAAGATTTGGTACTAATATAGCATTCCCATAGAATATTCTTCCCAGGCACTTAAACCCCAAACCTCACCAAGAATTTAGACCCAACAGGACAAAACCAAACCAGACAAGGAACAATGAGATGATCACGGGAAGAAAGTAAAAGAAATAGCTCAGAGTTCAGTGACCAAAGACCAAAAACTAAAACAAAGCAGAATAACCTCCACAAATATTACACAACAGGTATGCTTAGATGGGGGGAGTCCCCAGGTTTAAAAAAATGTATACCGTGAGGTGGGGGAAGGATTGTTGGACGGGGTGATCGGGAGGCAGCAGTCAGTGGAGTACAAAATGAATAAGTAAAAAATAAAATTAAATTAAAAAATTGTAGATCTGAACCTTGAGGATGACTAGAAAAAAACAAGGGATGGGAGACTGCACTGGACATTAGTGACAAAGGAAGGAAAGACTGGTGTCCTTCACTGCAGTGCGGACAGGGGCATGTGGAAGACCACACCCTTTGCAGAAGTGCCCGAAACTTTCAGGGAGCGCAGGAGTATGAAGTGTCAGCTATTCATCTGCAGGTGTTCAGAAAAACAAACACCCAGGCGTGAGGTGAACGTGATGAATATTGACAACTGCCAACTCTAACTGGAACACGCGGGGGATCATCCTAGTCTTCGATTGTTCTGGAAGCCTGAAATGTTTCAAAAGAAAGCATTGGCCCAGGAAAGTCTAGGAACGGCATCTCAGAGGCAGAGGATGAGTAGAGGGCATGATGGCACACATCTGTAATCCAAGTACTCGAGAGGCTGAGGCAGGAAGATTTCCAGATTGAGGCTAGCCTGGCCTACATAGTAGGTCTCTAACTCAAAAGAAAGAAATAAGTGGGTAGGAGGGCCTGCCGAGAAGATGAGACATGCTGAAGAAGATGTCGGGAGCTGGACCTCTGAAACTGAGAGCTTGCACTCTTCTTGCCACTTACTACCCACGTGACTTTGGGCAAATGGCCTACCCGCTCATTCCCCCCAGAGTCCTGTAAATGGAAGCAGTGCTTCCACTCACCGCAAGAGCTAGAGCAAGTAGAGGCAGAGTGGACTTGGCTCAGCGTTGGGCCTCCCCACTCAGCACCTGCTCCTGTTCTCTGGGATTTTGTCTCTGGCAGCAACAGCATGCTGCAATTGACTTGTGTTTCACAAAAGCAGCATCACCCACTCGCATGTGCTTGCAGGGGTCCAAGCATGAGTGTAAGCTGAGCTTGCACAGTGTATGGAAACTGTAAAAAATGTCAAGAAGTCCAAGCACCCAGACCAAAGTCATTTGTAAACATTTCCACGCAGGGTACTTCCCCTTGGGAGAATACAACAGAGGACCAGAAATGAGTCCTTGGCATAAATCCAAACAAAACTCCTGGTCTTCATGAGCTCAGAATGCAAAAGCACAGGATGCAAAGGTGCAGGATGCAAAGGTTCAGGAGGGTCTTCGTGGGTCTTCACTGGCTCTTCTCATCTGATAACCCTCCCTCCTCCTTGTCTATACAATGAGCAGGAAGCCCACTGCAGGGTAACAGGCATTTACCACTGTTGACAGGACCCAGGAGAGGAACTCCACCACTGAACTATCAATACTAATTGCTGGAAAATCACAAACATCCCACTATTGTTAGTATTAGCAGGGACAAGGAGCACCAGAGAGGTTTGTTGGTTTCATTAACTAATCGGCTTTGTGAAGTTCTTACTCATTAAAGTTAGGTAGTAAAGTACTTACCTATGAAACAGTGCTGTTTTGGGTTTGCTATAAAAGATTCTACATGACACAGGGAGAAGGGAATAGAGTAAGATAATGGGCTCACTGCTGGTAGAGGGTGTGAGAAATTTCCTACAATGAGTTTTTGTTGCTGTTTGGCTATTTTTGTTTGTTTGTTCGTTTTTTGTTTTGTTTTTTTAATTAGACAGGGATCATATTCCAAAGACGACCTCAAACACAATATGTATGAAGGATGACGTTGAACCCCTGGCCCTCCTGTTTCTACCTCCAAGTGCTAGAGTCACAGTTATGTGCCACCAGACCTACTGAACAGTGTTTCATAGGATGGTTTTGCTCAGGCCCACCGAGATACTACAAAAAGTGTTTATAGCTGTCAAGGCAACAGCTTCTTCTTGGCAAGTATTTAGTTCCTATTACACTTCAATATGATGTGATAATTCAAAGAGAAATGAACAAAAAGAAAAGAAAAACCAAAAAGGAGAAAGATGACAGGAAGAGAAGACCAGAAGACTGGAGCCAGAAAAGATGCAGGGCCAACTGTAAAATGAGTCACCTTAAACAACCCAGGTTCTGTTTAGGAAAGTGCTTGCTGTATAAGGAAGGGGACCTGAATTTGACCTTCAGAACTCATACCAAAAACCAATGAGCATGGTTAACCAAGCTTAAAATCCCAGAGGCGGAGAGGCAGAGACAGGAGGACCCCCAGGGCTTACTGCCCAACCAGTCTAGACAAAATCGTGAGTTTCAAGAGTGAGAGACCCTGTCTCAAAATACAATGTGGAGAACCACTGAACAAGAGGCCTGACATCTGGCCTTCACGTGAGCATTTCCCCCAGGGCTTGGTATCTGTGTGGATGCCCTGAAGGATCAGCCAAACAGCCCAGAGTGAGGAGGGGCTGGCAATGTGAGCCACCTGGTGGCAGATGACTGTGCTACACCCAGGCCAATGGGTTTACAAGATTCAGAAACCTGTAGAATCAGTTTCCCAGAGCTGGACCTCTAAACTGGGATTCCTCCCGCAGCAGCAGCAGCACAGAGAGACCTCCTAGGCAGAGTTCCCCCTCTGAAGTAGACAGGCTTCCCAGTGAGGGAGGATGTTTGAACACCTGGCTGTGCATGAAGCCCAGGAGAGAAGTACACCAAAGAAACACCTAACAGGAAACTGACTAGGGAGAAAACTATGTATTTCCTTCCAAGAGACCTCAGTCTCCAATAACTCTGACCAAAGTGTACATTCCTATATCAGGTGGCGATCTTTAAAACGTCAGACAGACCTTAAAACACCCTGGGACATTCTACAAATCCACCTCGAACCAGGCTACAGCATGATCCCAGGAAAGACCACTGCGCAAGACAGAACTCTGAGCAAGACAGAACTCCATTCAGCAGTCAGGGGAACACAGCGAAAATGAAACCATTTGAAGGGGGTTCAGGGCCCGTTTTAATTAAAATGCCAGCCAGAGTGCACCGTCTGTGGACCAGGGGTCTGGACAGCTTATCTGAGAATTCCCTCCACTGTAACCTGAATTCTCCTGAGACCATTGGTCAGCAGTGTAGGGGAATTATGTCTTCATACTGCTACCCAACACCTCTCCCAAGGACCCTGAAATCAACACCACCATGTCTTCAGCTTTAGCGTCTCTCTAGACTTATCCCTTCTCCCACCCACAGGAGGTTTAAGGCTATGTTCTCCTAGCACGGTTTTTGGATGGGTTGGCAAATATAGAAAATGGAACACCTACAGAGCAGAGGGTTCAGGCCTGGAAGACAGCTTACAGTCCCATAGGAGGGTGGGGCAGGGCCACAGGGTTGATAACAAGCAAGTGGGCCATAAGTCCTGTGAACCAGCTCCTCTACCTGAGAAACATTCATACTTGTAGCTTTTAAGTAGCAAAGGAGACCTCATACTTGTCCCTCACCCCCTGCCCCCCAAATTCATATTAAGCATCACTGGGTGTTTTGATAGCCACCCTCATGCAAACTCAACTCTTCAGTGTGATGTGAAAAGGAGCTATGGGCCTGAGAACCTTGAAGGAGCACACCTGGAGACTTCACTTTGCTGGTAGCTGTGACCCAGAGTCTGAGACAGGGCTCAACAATGGCTGCCTGTTGACACAACTGGACTCTGTGGATGAGGTTAAACTGCTCACTGGAAATCTTCCAAAGATGATAGGAAATCACAAGGTCATTGCTGCAAAGATTCAGAGCCATGGGGTCTGGGGGAGGTGGAGAGACAGTAGTTCCAGAGGCAACATGGAGTTTTTAAACCAGCTTTTGAAGATTGGTTTATCTTTATCTTATGTGTATAAGTGTTTGGCGGTATGTATGTATGTATAGCACATGTATACCTTGTACCTATGGAGGTCAGAAGAAAACCATCATATCCCTTGAACTCCCTTGGAACTGGAGTTACAAATAGATGTGAGCCTCCACATGGGTGCTGAGAACCTTGGGGCCATCTCTCTAGCCCATGACCTGCTTTTGATTATGGCTGCACCACTGGCTTTTAGTACAATGCCCAGCACACTGTAGGTGATCAGAAATCATTTGTTGATTAAGAAACAACAGTGCCTTAAGAAACAAGACCACGAAAGCTGTCTCCGTAAAGAAGCAGTCCTCCCCTGTGTCAGCTTTAGTTGGAGGCTGCTGACTAGCAATGTGGATACAGCTTGCTGCTAGATTGGGTTTACACTTCTCAGTGTTATTAAAAATGCAATCTGTGGCCAATATCTAAGATCTGGGCATTTTTACATCAAAACCTGAACTTCTGGCTTTTGTTAAAGAATATGGCCTGGTTACCTTGGGTCTACACCCCTCTACCTCAACAGAAGCAGTTGCCCTGCTGTACACAAGATAGATGTCAGCCCCATTTGAGTTGGGGACCCTGTTCTTATATGGAGTGTGCTTAGGGGTAGGCAGGTGGGCTTCTGTGGTAGTTAATCCTGTTTTTCAACCTGACAAGGAAACATCACCATGGAAACACTTCTGGACTAGCCTCTGAGGGTATTTCCAGGAAAGTTTATTTGGAGAAAAAAGGCTCGTCTGAGGATGTGGGCGGCACCACTCCAGCCTGGAGTCCCAGACAGAAGAGAGAGCATAAAGCCAGCTGAGTACTGGCATTCACTGTTCTCTACTTCCTGATTGTGAGGCCACGAAACAAAGGACTCCCCTGTCCCACTGAGCTCCAAGAACCAGGTTTGACAAATTAACCAGTCCACACTCCTCTTTATTCCTGCAGTAAATGAGATCTCAGCAGAGACATCTAGAAGGAGGAAAGCATGGGGGGGGGGGTGCACAATGGGAGTGGGGGCGGGGTCCGAGGATCATTTGCTCTGCCAGGCACCCCTGACACCTTACCTCAGTCTCTCTTCACAAGTGAAAATCGGGCAGTTATCTCCATTTTCCTGAGAGAAAAACTGAGGCTCCAAGGAGACTTACTGACCTGCCTAGGGCATTAAACTAACAGAAGCAAACTGGGTCTTTGGAAATGTCGTTGGAGAGCAGAAGAGGCAATGCATGGGCTGAATGTAATAGCTTGAAACCATGGGAGGTGGGGGGAGCACAATAAGGTGACCAGAACCCCCAGGCAAAATGAGAATGCAGACCCAAGCTCAGGCAGCCTACTTGCCCTGACTAAACATGAGGATACCTTGTTTCTGCACGAAAGCCACCCACCCGTCCATGCTGTTATTCTTAGATGGGTGAAATGGGCATTGTAGTTCTGAAAAACCCATACACTCACTTGAAATATAACAACATATTAAGGGCAAAGCCTGGGCTCTGAGAGCCACCTCCTTGGGCTGGACCTTGGCTAAATCATTTCACTCCTGTGTGTCTTGGTTTCCCATCTGTAAAAAGAGTTCCAGCGGGTACAACAATCCGCCCTCGGGAGGCAGGTTTAGTGAGAACATCTGTTGCCTGTCCTTCACTTACTCCTTCCTTAGTTTGGGATATGATGACGCTCACCCATGTGCCAATACATAATAAACATGGGGCGCTTCCCGAGCCAGGGTCCCACTCGTAGGGGCCAGCATTGATGCCAGGCTCCTTGGGATTCTCCTGTTCTTTGCTTGTCTCTCTGCTCATTTACTCTTCCAAGCTCTCCCACCCTCCCTCCAGGTTCTCATGAATAGCATCACCTCCATGAGGTTTTCTAGGGACCTGACCTTTTTTCCATGCAGACCACCTATGCTCTGGGGAGCCTTAGTTTCCAGGGATGGTTCCTATGCAACTCTAAGTTCCCTATTCACAGGGGATGAAGTGGAAGCTTAAGTGTTCTTTGAAATGTCAGTTGTGTCAGGTGGTGTTTTGCTGGGGCAAACACATGAAGGAGTGTTTTCTTGAAGTGGACACAAGTGAAAGGATATTTTTGCTAAAGCAGACACAGGTGAAAGGCTGGAGAATGTTCTGCTAAAGCAAGCACGTGAAAGGACACATGATGAAGGGTTCTTTGCTAAGTACACACATGTATTGGTCTGCCTTACATGGTGTAGTTGAGCTCCATCTGTCGGGACTCCATAGAGAGAAATGCACTGAAAAACCTCTGGTGGTGTGCTGCAGCTTTGTGCTGCTTCCCCAGACTCGAGCACATTGGCAGAGTGATGCCAGCTGATACCGACTTGTGGAGTTTTGCAAAGACAAACTTGGGTGCTAAGGCAAGACACGTGGTGAGGCAAGACCTGTAGAGGACGCATGATGTTTGGAGGGAGTATAAATAGGACTCAACTGACCGAGTGAGGGGCTTGCTTATAGAGCTAGCTGTGCAACACTTGTTGGTCTTGCATCTTCATGCTGATCTTCACTTTGATAAGAGACGCACAGCAGAGAACTTTTCCTGGTGTTCCTGTTGCTCCCTCCTGATTTGACTGAGGCCTGGATGTTCCTGTGAGGTGGTGCCACTGCTGCTGCTATCCTGACACTACTGATCTGGACTGCTGAGTGGATCAAGCTGCCACTCAGTGAGCTGAACTGCTGATTTCCTGACAACGCAGATAGGATTTGCTGCAAAGAACCATTTCTAAACAGGCCCACTTCTCCTGTATCCTTTCTTTTCCACTACCTCTGGTGGGTGGTGGGCTAGAAGGGAGGTTAAAGCATTTAAGAACCATCATTAAAAGTAAGCCTTGAAAAAAATTAAAGTTTACAAGGGGTGTCCTCTAGGAACCCCTAGGTTCCCACTGTCCTCTTGGATTGGATCTCCAACTGTCTTTGGGCCTTTAGCTGTGGACCCAAAGGTTTCCTATTAAACTTTCAAAATGGGTCCCAAACAGGAATGTGGTATTCCTACCAGAACTAGGAGCAGGTCTCCAGAGTTCTCTCCCTAGGTTGGCTGCCAGTCAGAAAACCCAGTGTGAAACACCAGAGGGGCAGCTAACATACTACACGCCAAGTCCACGGAGGCATCCCCTTCCCATCTGGACTGTAATTACCTTGCTGTAAGTACCATTGCACCACTCCCTCACCCACCCAGCACTACAACGCCCAGACTCAACAGCATTGTTCTCACCGTTCCCCCACTTGTTGCCAGACCTGCTGGACTTAGGAGAGATTTTTTTTTCCCCAGAATCCGCAGTCCTTATTGGAAGGCCTTAATTGGCTTCTAAGATTTTTGTACAGCATTGCGAATTTAGGTAATCAAGTTTGGGGAAAGAGTGTAATCAGGCTGATTTATCCACAATTACCTCCCCCTATTATCTCCTTGTTACCCCATTCTGCAATTACTTGCATGGAAAATTCTTATGTAATGGAGAGAGTGGAGGAGAAGCCTGCAGATGCTCTGTGAGTCCTCCAGTGATCCAGGACTCAGCTCTGTCCTGAGCCTGGACCCCCTTCTGGAGTCATCTCCAGCAGGCTGCCTTCCAGGTAGAGAGGATGCAATGCATCAATGTTTTAGTGAACCTCGTTCCAGAGCTACCAAGTTTCTTGGACCTGCCCTACTTGGGAACCCAGAGTAACCTGGCCTCAAGTGAGGACTGTCTCCCTGTCTAGTCAGAATAAACATCCTGACCTCCCCAGTGTGTCCCCAGAGTTGTTTGCTAACAACTCTGAGACCTCAGGGGCCATCCTCCTTCCTATACTAATAAGGTATCAAAACAATATTATTTGTAATAGCTTCTATCTAAATACCGCACAGTATTCTGGATACTTCAAGTCTATATGCCCTTTTAGTCTCCCAACTGCTATGAACTGTGGATTAGTATTAAGCCCATTTTACAGATGGTCAAATGGAAGGTCTCAGACCTCAGAGCCCAAGTCCATAACAGCAAATGGGCTCCACTATTGGGAAGAAGGCAGAGACAGAGTGAGAGGGAAAGTGGGTTCAAGCTTTAAGTCTCTTAAAGGAGAATTTCGGAAGAAGCAAGAAAACTTAAAATGACAGAAATGGAATGGAAACTACTTCCTGATGGGACTGGCCTCACACAGCACTGCTGACAAACACCTGTCAGCTCTGTGGCGAGCATGAGAGACCCAGAAGAGTTGGCTTTGGTGTCAGCCTGGCCACTAGGTGTGACATGATCTAGAGCTCTATGTCAGCCAGCCTATGTAAACCCTAGACTCTCCATAAAAGGGGAGAGGTGTTTGAGTGGCCTGTGCACAGCATCATTTGATGAGTTCCAGGGATGGAGAACAGCAGGGCAGGATGTCTGCAGTAGCTGGCTGCTGATCAGACTCACTCTCACCCTGCCTTACCCTGGACCAATTAACCTGGGATTCCCAATCCAGGACAGCTCGGGTGGCACATCTTGCCAAGGAGCCTCCTTACAGGCCCTCCTTATTCTTTTAACTTTCCTTGTCTTCTTTTATTGGAATTTTCTTTTGACTTGATCTTTGCCTCATTTATTTCCTTTCTCAATGCACCAGTAACAATGGATCTCTTACCTTTCAAAGAAGAAATATATAGTACCCAGCATCAGAAACCGTGTGTGTGTGTGTGTGTGTGTGTGTGTGTGTGTGTGTGTGTGTGNGTGTGTGTGTGTGTGTGTGTGTGTGTGTGTGTGTGTGTGTGTGTGTGTGTGTAGTTCTGCCTATGAATCTGTGTAGTGGCTGCTCCCCTTCTGAGGGAGGTCCCATTTGTTGTGAGCTCTGCCAGCAGACAGCATTCCAGCCTTATATAGAAGTATGTCCCTCCATCTTAGAGCTCAATACATAGCAAGACTAGAAAGGGAGACAAAGGGCCTTTTCTTTCCCTCCATCAGAGGCTCAACCTCTGAACGGATGCAGAGTTCAGCAAACATTGATTGGACCTGCAGGTCATGCCAGGCCCAGTCATGCCAGGCCCAGAAGAACTTCCAGTCTAAGGAGACAGACTTCAAAGTGACAGTATGAGTATGCTACCGTGACCATAAAGAGTCCCCACAGTCTTGGTTTCTATCATACGACTAGAATTGGGAAATACAATACAGGTCTCACCAAGCCAAAGGCAACAGGATAACAAATCAAAGTTCCTTTCTAGATCGAGGGGATGGTCTGCTTCCTGTCCTATCCCAGTGTCTAGGATCCATCTGCATCTCAGCTGGGACAGTGGTCCTTGCCTCCAAGGACTTGATAGTGAGAATTAGAAGCATAGGAGATGGATAGGTACAAAACCTGAGTTCTCTTTTCCAGTCACTAGAAGCTGCCACTCTCTTCAGACTCCAGTCACACAGCCTCCCAGAGGCCTAACTTGCGTGGCAGGTTCCTCTGCCAGGAATTTTCCATTATTGCTCCTCCCACCTGTACTCTACCTGGAACACTTTCCCCACCACCAGATCCCTGTCCAGTTTGCACTTCACTTCCTCATGGCTCCAGGCAAACAACATTTATCTGCCAGGTTTGCTTTGACATTCCTGTATTAAATTGCCACACTCCTTGCCCATACCAGCCCTCCCTCTCCCCCTCACTTTGAATGTTCTGTCCATGTGCTGACATTCATTGCACTGTGGGTTAACTGGGCACATTTGTGTAAATGTCTTTCTCACCAGGTTAGAAGAGGAACTCTGTGAGGGTGAGGTTGTCATCCTCTGTGTTCTCTGGGGACCAGCTAGGTCTGTGTGCATGGCCCATCTCACTCTGTCATTTAACAATGAAAACTCACATACACTCATGGGGGGTACCTCAATAAATGCTCTGCAATCATTTCTGGTTATGGAAGAAAACTAGAAACTGTGAATTATACCTTGATACACTCTTGTGTGCACGTACAAGAGCACATGTGTATATTTATACACCTACACACATATACACACCAGAACCTCTACAACAGCTGGAAACAGTGGCAAAGACTCTAAGAATCCTCCCACATAGGCATGAGGTCCAAAGAACTTGTTGATTTGAGTCCCTCCTTTCTCTCTGATCCAAAATCTTATGATTAGGGAAAGTTTGATAGGCAACATACACTACACAGAGATGGTGAGTCTGTCAAATGCCCTACATACTCAAGGATGAACCTGAATGTCTGATCCTCTTGCTTCTGCCTTTGAGGTACTAGGACGGGAGGTATATGCTACCATGCCTCTTTATGTGGTGCTGGGGATTAAACCTAGGGCTGTGTGTATGCGAAGCAAGCATTGAACCAATTGAGCTACTGCATCCTTGACTGGACAACGGAGTTCTAACAAGCATGAAAACAAGCAACCCACTGAGATTCCCCAAAGAAGCCATCTTTTGTCAAGAAGGTGCCTATGAGAAGCATCTTACAAAACTGGAGACTAACTGCATTTCAGGTCAGGGAGGTTGTGTTTGGACTGTGACCATATCACCAGGAAGTGGTGACAATGACTTAAATCAGGCCGTCTAACTTCTGATCGAGAAAGTCCTTCCATCATCACCCTTCCTCAAGAAGTCTGCTCGCCATCAGTTTGACTGGTGCTGTTTTAAGGCAAGTCAGTGAAGGGTCAGCTGTTGACCTGACAACATGAATAGAGGGAGTAGACAAGGACTCCGCCAACAGACACAAAGTCTACAAAAGCCACAAACTAAAAAGTCTCTCCACCCAGACTCTGGAGAGCTGCTAAAGCAGAGAGCAGATCGCAGCCTTAGAGAGCCTTCCTGAGGCTAGCTCCCTCATAGGTTTTGCAGAAGGCCTCGGTGTCCCCTGCCACGCTGAGATAGTAAGAGCACCAGTCCTGGCCAGAGGGAAGTTGTATAAACTGCCTCCTGCCTGGGAGAGCTCTGGAGAGACAGCAACTCGATGGGTGTATGCACACTTCTTTTCTCACTGTCTTCCATTACTGCTCTGAGATCTGAGAATAGTCATGGGAACAACCAGCTTGTTCCCAGTGCCTGACACAATGTCTCGACTCAGAGTAGAACACCTGATAAGGCAGATCCAGTCCCTGCCCTCCAAGAGCCCTGTGTCCAAACAGCAAGACAGACCACTAGACCCTGGCCATAGAGTATGAGAAGCCTGAGGTAGGGAGAGAGGACTGCCCAGACACTTGCAGGACAACCAAGTGAGTCTGTGGAGCCGGTCAGGGAAAGATAGAAAGGAAGAGGGCAACTGTGACTGGCCTTACAGGTTGAGGGCAGAAAAAAGAAAAGGATGGATGGAAGGAGGGGGCTGTCCCTCCAGTAAAAGGGGAGCCAGGAATACCTCAGGGCAGCTGAGCAGCTGTTGATTACATTTAGGGCCTAATTAACTTAAAATTGACATCTGGAAAAACTTCAGCCTTTCCTAGGTTCCCACACTGCGGGAGCTTCTTCCGTGGCAGGCAGGCACTGGTAGCTTTTCCCAAGCATGCTACAGACTTCAAGTGTAATCCTGTCAGAATTTATATTGTTAGTCAGAGGCCGATTACGCCTGTCAGGAGTTTTAGGAATCTTGATTTTATTATCTGACATATTAGTCTTCCACCTCAGTTTTTGTGTCATTTATAAATTTGATAAACCTGCCTTCAAGTTGCTGACAAAATCCTTACACAGAAGAGATCTGATTCAGAGTCCTCAGGTCCAACTCTGGGCAGTGACCCCAGCTGTGCCCCAGATACAGAGCCACGGCTGGCACTTCCTGTCCCACCAAGAACTGGATCTACAAGACTGTAAGCTTTGTACTTCCGGAGTCAACACACAAAGAACTGTGAGCCTTCTCTCACCTGGGACCCACCTACCCAGACCATCCTGCTTATTACAATAGGAGGCAATCTACCAAGTTCCCAGACATACCGAAGACTCAGGCTCTGAGCACTGGAGATCTGGTCACATACCCAGGCTGGCCCTTAAACACTTCCCACAAGCAACCTCCTTCATTGATAAATCCTCGTGGGTCTCAAGGTATACCGGTATATAAAGTATGCAAATCAGACATTCATTGGGGGTAAACCTCATAAAGAAATTTCTTTGAAAAAAATTTATTTGTTAGAAATTATTTTTACCTGATTAAAGATTAAGACAAATTTTCACAATAATAAGAGGGAAGTTCTTATCTGTCTTATGCAATACAATCCAAAGATATAATAATTTAATTCTGTGTGCTGAGAAATAATGGAAGGCAAATATTAAAATCCTTTGTCTTCTGTAATTAAACCATTATGCTCTGTAGAGCTGAAAGCTTGGTATGTAGAGTAAAAACACTACAGTTTGTGACACACAGTAGTCCTCAGACACCTCTGAGGCAGTATTCATTGGCTTTACATGGTACTTGCACAGGGCAGATTGTGTGAGCTGTCTATTCAGAGCCAAGGCTGTGGTAAAGCTATGCAATGCCACCTGGGAAAGCAAGGCTCAAACCCCCTCAATTTATTAGGCATTTGGTTTCGGATTCTTGATTGGTTATGGAACCTTTGCACACCTTTTATGGGGTTAACTTTTCCGTCGCCTCTGTATCCACTTCCTTAGCCCGTGAGGGGTTGTGACCCTCAGTCTAAGAGGCTTTGCACTGGCCTGTTCTTTAGCACACAGCTTTAACTAGGGACTATCTCCTCTCAAGGCCTCGGCAGGTTATCAGCTGCCAGTCAGAAGTGGAGGCGCGACCTGCTTTATACACCTGCTGTCTCGGCCTTTCAAAAAAGGGAAGAGAGTTTAAGACAGTGGCTCTCAACCTTCCTAATGTTGTGATCCTTTAATACAGTTCCTCATGTTGTGGTGACCCCCCAACCAGAAAATTATTTTTGTTGCTACTTCATAATTTTGCTACTGTTATGAATACTAGTGTTAAGTCTCTGGTATGAAGGATATCTGACATGTGGCCCCCGAGAAACCCCCACATTTGACAACCTCCACACCCCCATGGGGGTCACTACCCATAGGTTGAGAACCACTGTTATAATCCATAAGAAACTATAATGATTACAGTCCTTGGATAGTCTCTGGGCTGCTCATTTCCATTCCATGGCCAGTCATAGATTACGTTTTGATTAACATCCTTCTTTAGAACCTGAACTTGTGAACCTGTGTTCTTGTACATGTTAGACAATCAGGCCATCAATGAAGTACATCCTGGGCTTGGTTCTGACAGATCTCACGATGCTGCTGCTCAAGCTGGCTCTCCTAAGTTACTCAAGCCAGCACTGAACTCACAACCATTCTGCTTCCACCCCAAGAGTGCTACCACGCCTCACTGTTAATGGCTTTTTAGAGCATGATAATAACGAGTGTCTCTGATGATGCAAGTAGATATTCATTCTCTTCACACCAGATGAGTAAGGCATCCTGAAACATCTAAGGTGTGGGCGGGGGGGGGCTACTACAGGGCAGCAGTGACCCTAACAAGAAGGATCCCTGCACCCACAGAGTGTGTCACTTGCTGAGCAAAGGCCTGGTAAACAGGGATGCCAATTAGAGACAGATGGTATCATTTCAGATCACAGGCGTGGAAAAGAGTTCAGGAGATGGCTCACTAGGTCCACAGATTTAAGGATCCAAGTTTGAACCCTCAGAATGTATGTAAAAGTCAGGCACAGTAGCCCGAGTCCATAACCCTAGTGATCCTAGGATGAAATTAGAGGTGGAGACATGAGAATTTCTAGAAACCTGGAGGCCATCAGGCCTGATGTGAACAGTGGCAAACAAGCAAGAGACACCATCTCAAGCAAGGCTGTCTACTGGCCATCTCAAGCATGTTGTAGCAGACACACATGCACACACACACACACACACACACGCACACGCACACACACACGCACACACACATGCACACACACACGTGCACACATACACATGAACACACACACACACACACACTTGAAAATAAAAGAACAATGCCATGGAGAGATACACAGGCATGGAACATTGCATAGACTCTTCTGTGAAAGGGTGCCCACATGGGGCATTGGAGCAGGGCAGATGGGAGAACCAGTCAGATCAGGTGAAGATAAAGAGGCATGAATTGACCTTCCTAAAGGTAGTTTGGCAGGAGTAGAAGGGACGTTTTCCACAGAAGTTCCTCTTCAAGGGACTGAGGGAAAGAGGACAAGATGTTCACAGTGATGGTGGACTGGGATGTTCACCATCATGTTCTCTACATCCTGGGAAAACCAGACATAGCCTCCTCCTCTCTAGCACCAGTGAGCTAGCTGTGTCCAGGTTTTTGGTTTTGGTTTTGGTTTTGGTTTTGGTTTTGGTTTTGGTTTTGGTTTTGGTTTTGGTTTTGTTTTGTTTTTGCCTTCATTTGATGGACTATATTGCAGTATTCCAAAAAATCAAGTTTACGGAGACTATCCTTCCACAAAGGCAGGCAAATAGAGAGGGTACAATGTCAGAGAAAAGGTAGCCAAGGGGCTTTATTTCAAAAACACATCTTTTGTGCTGAAGCATTATGTATTATAAAAGCAGGAGGGGGAAAAAAGCTAAAAAGATATAATCAAAATGTTAACTTGTTTCCTCTTGGTAGTAGGATCATAAATAATTTCATTTTTCCACATTTCCTTCTGTATTATATAACTTTCCTATATTTGTTTCATAAGAGATCTTTTATTTAAGATAAAATAACAGGATTCTAGCAAAGAAAACTCGTTTCAGGTCTGTGGCTCTGTAAGGCGGGTGCTTCAGTCATGAAGAGGAGGAAGAGCCTCCCTTCTGGAAGAGGTACCAGGACCTAGGCTTCAGTGTGCACCTAGAGCGATGGGCTGAATTCTACCAGAGTCCCTTTGCAAAAGATGGGATGGAGCCAAAGCTGTGGCATAGGCATAGGAGGGAGAGCCTATAAACCCTCACTGGCTACATCTTCATCCTTCCCTGTCATCCCTACAATGGCCTCCATGGGGTTAAATGCTGTGGAGATAGGCCAAGCGTCACCTATCTGGGAAGGTGGCAGAGTTGAAACACCCACAGAGAGTCTTAAAGCCACCCCCTTTCCTAAGTACGTGTTTCCCTGGAAAAGCCAATGGTCCTGAGACTCCAGCCTTGGCTGTCATCATTCTGTACATGGGCACAGGACATCCTAACAGAGAGACAGCACCTTTCTCTAGCAGTGAAAATGTGACCGGAAGCCACTGCTTTTCCATCTTTGTTCTCTCAGTAACTATCCCCCAGTCACTTACAATGGACCGGAGAGATCTCAGACCCTGAAGGCGTACCACCCAGCAGGATGACTGTAGTCCTGATCCAAGGCCACAAGGACAAATGACACTCAGACTGGCTACATCTAACATTGAAATAGGTCCTGACTATCCACTATGCAATCTCACCCAGTACTGTCTGTACAGGCTAAGACCTGCTTTCTGAGGCTCTGCTTGGGGGGAGGCGGAGGAAAAGTCCAGGTCTGCAGCGGGAACATCAGCCACAGCCCTCATCAAGTTCTCCTTGTATTTAAACTCGAAATAACTAAATTTAATCCAAAAGCTATTTGACATACCCTCAGATTCACAGAGAAGGAAGGAGAAGCCCTCAGGCATGAATTGGAAGTGCTGACTCAGCATATATATATATATATATATATATATATATATATATATATATGGACCATTCATCTGGATTAATTCAAAACAGGTACTCACCTTGCTCACATCCTTGAAAAGAAAATAAAAGCCATGACTCACTCTTGAGATGAAGACTCGCAAAGATCCCCAGGCTCTTCTGAGGCCCTTGATCCACTTTAGCTTGGCTACTCGAAGGAAGACACTCTTTTCTAGCAAAGTCTCCTGACATCCAAGGAGACACTGTACTTGCTAAAGAAGAGCCCAGGGCTGCAGTAAACTAAGACAGACAGTCATAAACAGGTGGCTTCACAGGCAGGAACAGGGTCCAAGTAACAAGAGAACTGCTGGGAGGATGGGCACAGAAGACATCTGGGGCTGAGAAGGCTATACAGTGGGTGAGAATGTTTGTTGAGCAAGTACAAAGATCTGAGTTCAAATCCACAGAATCCATGTAAAAAGCCAGGTGTGGTCATGTGCTCCTGTAACCGCAGTGCTGAGCAGGTAGAGACAAAAAGCTCACATGGGGCTTACTCGACAGCCTAACTCTACTGGGTTCAGTAGAGACCTTGACTCCAGGGAATAGAGCAGAAAGTGACAACTCAGGACACCTGACATCCTCCTATGGCCTCAGCGCCTGCACAAAGGCACTGCACCCCATCCCCCACAAACATAGAGAGCACTTACACACACACACATATATATATATATATATTTATTTATTTTAAAAAGAATACATCCAGTGGTAGAGGGGGGCTTGGCGACCAGCTCTCGAGAATACAGGGATATTGGTAATGTGTGCAGTGTGTTCCCTATGTGCCAGGCAAACCTCTCCCAGCAGTTATGCCTGAAGACTCCAGCCCATAGCTATACTGTTAGCTCTTCTCCACAGATTAGTAAACTGAAGAAGGAGAGGATGAGGGAACCCAAAAAAGAGATGGAGAACAGGATCCCAAGGCCTCTGGCTCAGGTCCTTGGATCTTTGCCATACAATTCAAGTATATCTGACCACTGGTGTGTTGGATGCAGAGACCAAAGTGTGGGAGATTCAAGAGAAAGTACTCCATTCAACTGAAGCAACAGAGCCATGGCCACATAATGATTCGAGAATGGGAAGCCCACTGGCTAATGAGCACAACAAAATGATCAGCCCTCCCTAAGGTTCAGCATCTCACTGGTGAGACATCACTGGTATGATAACCTGTCATGGTGGCTTAGATTGTTTAACTGCACGTAAGCGTAAGAGCCTCACCCGAGGAAGGTAAAGGGATGAAGGGAGTAGAGAGAGAAGGAAGAAGAGACAGAGGAAGAGGAAGATAAGGGGGAAGAGAGGAGGGGGAAAAGGAGTATGGTGGAGAAGAAAGAAGAGGCAGTAGCCACAGCCGGGGCTACACAGACGAGAGCACAACTAGCTATAAATGAGTTTTTTCCTGATGCCCACAACTCTCTTCTCACTCCAGTTCTGTTTCCCTCCTAAGTCCCCAACTCTGCTGTTTAACCTATCACTGTTCCGGCAAGTACCCCATGTAATGACAAATTTCCCAGGCAAGTGAGGTTGACTCCACCACTACCTAGGATCTCAAGACCCTGGTTTGTCCACCAAAGACACAACCCGGAGTAGAGAAGACAACACATGCTGTCTTCACCTTGGTTCCAGGGCCTCATACATTTTCTGGCACAGTGAGTTCAGTCATCTGTATGATGCAGAAGAGGTGAAGCCATGGATATTATCTTAAGTGAGAAAATGGGCTTTCAAGCTGGCCTTTGTATCCCCCACCCCCAACACAAAGAAGTGCCTCCCCCAGCGAACCTGAGGCTGCATCCATTCTCCAAGCAAAGGCCCATGGAAAAGATCACACCAGGGAGACCAGGAAGTAGAAAGACAGCACCCAAAGGGTGTGGCCCACTCATGCCCCATTTCGTTCTATGAACTGTGACCCAGTTCTTGTGCATTCTATGGAAGTATGATGGCTGTGCTGAGCAGAACATCAGGTCTTTCTTTAGGGAGAGATCTAGTTTCAGTGAAAAGAAGCCCTCCCAAGATGCTTCCCTGAAATCTGTCCAGAAACACAGCTGCCTTCAGATGATCCTAAGGAAGAAAGGAAAGAAGCCAGGCAGGTAGCTCAGGGGGCAGAGCACTTGCCATACAAGTGTGGGGACCTAAGTTTGAATCCCCAGAACCTATGAAAGGGCAAGGGTGTTAGTTTGGCACAGGAGGCAGAGACAGAAATCTTCAGAGCCGAGTCAAAGTCACGGCGAGCGCCAGACTGTGCAGGAGGCCCTGCCTCGATGTAGAAAATGAATGGGAATGGAGAATGGAACTCTATAGCCATGGACCTCCACACACATATGCACCACACACACACACACATGACCCCCATGGACATGCAAGCATGAAGAGGTGAATTACACATACCACACACATAAATACATACATACATACATACATACATACATACATAGAAATATAATATAGACCAATGGGGAGGGAAGGACAAGCCCATACTGTATAACTTTGCATATCTGGAATGAAGGAGGAGGAAAGATGGGGAGAGGCCCTACCACTGCTCTGGCAAATCCCCATTTTAATAATAATGATAATGATGATGATGATGATGATAATAATAATAATAATAATAATAATAATAGTAATGATAGTAATGATAGTAAATACAAAGAAAATTTAAAATAAAAAGGTGCAGGATGCTTTCTCAAGGTCTCTTTTGGCTTGAACACTGGGCATGAGATAATTTGTCCTAGCACTATCTGGGAATGTCAAGGCTGCATTTGCTCAGAACATATACATCTCTTTTGTGCCCATGGCTCCCCTGAGGTCGTCAGGGCCACTTCATTATCAGAAAGCCTCAAGCCTGACTCACCTTTTCTTCTGCTGCTGAATCTCGTGTAAATTGTCCCAACGTAGAAAACATTCGCTTTCAAATTGTTTTGCCAAGCACTGGCCATCTCACTTCCTAGAAGTGTGTTCTTGGGTGAGGTTGTTACCCTATTTGAGCCATGAATTCATTGTAGAAGGAAGAAACAAAGTGTAAACCTCTGGGAGGCTTTGGAGGAAGGAGGAATAATTAAATTATGATCTCAAAAAATAAAAAGAGTGGAGGAAAAAACCTTCCTAACTTGTAGAGTTAATTGAGGACTTAAAATTTATTCTTCTAAAAAAACCTTTATTATACAAATTTATCCTTGGGAATTTAATAATGCCTATAATAAAATACAATCATATCACTCCTCGTTTCTCCCCTCCAATCTCTCCCAGATCTCCCACAACCTGCCCCCTTCCTAACTTTATGTTCTCTCTCTCTCTCTCTCTCTCTCTCTCTCTCTCTCTCTCTCTCTCTCTCTGTTCACTAAATTAGTGTTGCCCATTTGCACCATTCACTGGAGCATGGGAACCTTCCGACAGCCACTCCTGCAAAGGAGCAGAATCAACCCTACCTGTTCTGGTTTGTTTTCCCATCACTGGGGTCAAACACTAACCAAAAGTAGAGGAAGGGTTCCCTTGCTCAGGGTTTACACTCCATCATCAAGGGAAGCCAGGCCAGGAGTAGAGACCATGGAAGAATGCTGCTTACAGGCTTGCTTCTTCTGCCATACTCAGCTCTCTTTCTTATACAGCCCAGGCCTACCTGCCCAGTGACAGCGCTTCCCACACTGGGGTGGGCCCCTCCTATATCAACTAGCAGTTAAGAAAAAGACCATCCAGAGACTGCCCCACCCAGGGATCCATCCCATATACAACCACCAAACCCAGACACTATTGCATATGCCAGCAAGATTTTGCTGACAGGACCCTGGTATAGCCCTCTCTTGTGAGGCTATGCCAATGTCTGGCAAATACAGAAGTGGATACTCACAGTCATCTATTGGATGGAACACAGGACCCCTAATGAAGGATCTAGAGAAAGTACCCAAAGAGCTAAAGAGGTCGGCAACCCTATAGGAGGAACAACAATATGAACTAAGCAGTACTCTCCAGAGCTGTGTCTCTAGTTGCATATGTAGCAGAGGATGACCTAGTTGGCCATCAATGGGAGGAGAGGCCCTTGGTCTTGCCCCAGTACAGAGGAATGCCAGGGCCAGGAAGCAAGAGTGGGTGGGTTGGGGAGCAGGGTTGGGGGGAGGGGATAGAGGGCTTTGGGGATGGCATTTGAAATGTAAATGAAGAAAATATCTAATAAAAAGATTTATTTAAATAAATATAAAAAAAGGAAATGCCTCACATGTACCCACTGGTGAGTCTGACTAAGGAAATTCTTCAACTTGAGTTTCCCTCTTCCCAGTGATGTCAGGGTTTGTGTGGAGTTAACAGAAACTATGACATCACCACTCTATCTCCCCTCCTCAGCCCTGGCGAACTCTCAACTCCCAATAACTGCTGAGTTAGGGTTGGGGCCAGGTGAGTTTCTCCCTTGTCTGTTCTGAAACTTTGGCTAGCTTGATCTTGTATGGGTCTAATGCAGGCAACGTCAGCTGCTGTGAATCTGAGAGACAGCAGCCAAGGGCCTCATCACACCTCCAGAACAAAGTAAGAACTCAGGGAGTGATGTAATGCTTTCGTGTTCCTTTCCCAGCCATTCCCTGCTACCATTTGCCACTTTAGCAAGCAGTGAAAGGACCTCTCGTGTAAGGGAAAGTCAACACATTTCTCTTCCATATAGGTTTTCATAAGCACGATGTTAATATTTAAAAGTCTAACTTTGCATGTTCTCATTGCATTACTGAAGAGCCTGTCATTTGTCTACCAGACTGGATTAAAGGTAAACACATCCAGAAGCCAGGTCCTTAAATTATTTAAACAAGAGCGTAAGTGTAGGAATTTTAGAAATTTTTGTCAGCAGTATTATATTTATTAATATGGGGCTGGATGGGGTGACATATCACATTAAGTAAAGGCTAGAGTGAATGTTGGGAGATACATAGAATTTTAGTAAGTAAGGCCATTTGAACTATGAATCTAAAATCCACAAATCTTTATGATAAAAACTGAGAACTGATGTCACTTTTGTAGTCATTGCTCTGTTTTGTTTCTGAGGCAGCATCTTGTGTAGCCCAGGGGGGCCTTAAACTGATCATATAGCTAAGATGGCCCTGAACTTCTGATCCTTCTGCCTCTACTGCCTAAGTTCTAGCATCGCAGGTCCGTACCAGTCTGTGTGGTTTATGTAGCACTGAGGGTGGAACCTGTACATGCTAGATAAGTACTCTGCCAATGGAGTCACATCCCCAAATCCTGATGGCAATTTTGTGTATGAAACACAAGAACTGTGTCCAAAATGTTCATTTTTCCCCCTGGGGATCTGTCTTAGTTAGGGTTTTACTGCTGTGAGCAGACACCATGACCAAGGCAACTCTCATAAGGACGGCATTTAATTGGGGCTGGCTTACAGGTTCTGAGATTCAGTCCATTATCATCCAGGCAGGAACATGGCACCACCCAGGCAGGCATGGTACAGGAGGAGCTGAGAGGATTAGATCTTCATCTGAAGGCTGCTAGCAGAATATTGACTTCCAGGCAGCTAGGACTAGGTTATTAAAGCCCACACCCACAGTGACACACCTACTCCAACAAGGCCACACCTCCTCATAGAGCCACTCCCTGGCCCAAGCATATACAAACCATCACAGGATCAAACCCAGGCCCTTGCAAATGACAGGCAGGTGCTCTAACTCTGAGTTATACCCTCAGCCCTTGGGAATAATTTTAAAATCTTATTTTTGTTTTAGATTTATTTTATTTTATTTGTATGAGTGTTTTGCCTGAATGTAGTATGTATGTATGTATGTATGTATGTATGTATGCATGTATATATATGCACTACACAGGAGCCTTGTAGCAAGAGTCCAGAGGAGGGCATTGGATTTCCTTGAACTAGAGTCACAGATGGTTGTAAGCCACCATGTGGGTGCTGGGAATTGAACCTCAAGTCTCTGAATAATACAATAGTAATACAATACGTGCTCTCAACTGCTGAGCAATCTCTCCATCCCTCTTGAAAATATTACTAAAGAGACATCTAATTCAAGGCTGGTGGAATTTGACTTTTTTTTTTTCTTTTTCTGAAAACCGCTGCTAGTAAGAGTGAAATCATAAACACAAATCCATACCCAGGCTGAAGCGCCTCAAAAGATAGCAATTAACAACAAAATAGGGAAAGAAATTATGAAAAAAGTGCATAGAGATGAAATAATGACTAATGTAATAAAGAAACTTCCCTGTAAAGGAGGTTAGCCACAGGAGCGATCCAAAATTATGCATAGAAGTTTCCTACCAATCACTGGGAACTAAGAAATTGCAATGTACAGGACATTCTAAGGATCCCAGAGGGAAGGAACAGCTGCAGCCTGGAGAGTCCAGCAGAGATTTCAGCAGCTAATCATGCTACCGGATAAGTCTTGAGTTGAAATTTCTCCAAATGAAACTTTCCATTGAAATCCCAAAGAGGCAGACCAGAGGACAGAGCATATCCCAAGATTAAAGGGTACAACATAGGATCAAAGGCAAAGCAGACATTCACATAGCCTAGAACTCCTAGAACTCGGGCTCTGAGGGCGAAGGTGAGCCATCTGCAAATCAAGTGTAAACAAGAATCAACCCAACACTCCCAGGGGTAAAAACAAGCTGGAGTCCCTTCAGTGCCTAAGTCTCCGTGCTGTGCTTGTACATAGAAAACAAAGTGGAATGACTGAGCCTAGAGGGAAGAGATCTTACCTATAACAAGAGAAAAAAGTCAAAGCTATGAATTGTCTTGAAGTCTATTTTAAATGTTAAAAGATGATAAAAAAAAAATGAGCACAAATGAACAGCTAAAAAACATCAACAGAGAAACCAAGACTTTAAAAAACAACCAGGTTAAAAAACAAAACAAAACAAAAACAAACTACAACTGAGAGGAGCTTCTGCAATGAAACACTCATCGCCCAGGCTCAGAGGCAGAATGGACACAGTCGAATAAGGAATTAGTGAAAGTGAAGATCAGTCTAAGGATAGTCCCTTCAACTGAATTATGACGTGGAAAGCCAAGAATAAAACAGAGCAAAGCTCTTAGAGCTTACGATACAAACTGTCTACTACAGAACCAGAAGGGAAGAAGCATTAAGAATATGGGGTGGGAGAGCCACCATCTTTAGACTATTCCCTTGGTGTAAGGAAGGCATAGCTTGAAGAATCTCATTGAACCCAGCAAGCAAAATGCAAATGAGATGAACTCAAGCACATCACAGTCCAACTGCTTGAAAACAAAGTGCTGAGAAACAGTCTTAAAACTGTCAAATGTAACAATGTGCCATATTCAGGACAGGGGCAATGACAGCGGGAACGATGGAGCCCACAAGAGGACATAAAGGCAGCCTCAAGATGCTAAAAGAAACTGACAACCTTGAAGTCTGTAGCTGCCAAAGCAGCTTTAAAAGTAAGATCAAAATAAAGACAACTGCAAGAAAATAAAGGCCAGTGGAATTCATTTCCAGCAAACTATACAAGAAATATTAAAGGAAATTCTTCAAGCATGAAAGATACAATCCCAGACAGAAAATCAAATCTGAAAGAAATAATGCAAAGTTTTGGAAAATGTAAATATTTACAAAAATCGAGTAGATTAATTTTTGAAACCCAAGGGAAAGATTATTGGAATGTTTTATGGGAACTATAACTTAAAACAAAATCTAGGATAATTTACCAAAGACTGAAAAGATAAAAGAATGTATGATGACATAGGTTTTTACATTGCACATGAAATGATGTGAGACTGACTTATGAATGATGCTGATTTTCAAAAATACACCCTGATCTCTAGAGAAACTACTAAAATGTGTTAGACCCATATAAGTTAAAAATTAAATAAGGGAGATCATGGGGAATATCAACAAATATTTGACAAACCTAAAAGACTATAGTGAAAGAGGGGAAAAGAATAGTTGGAATAAATGAAACTCAAATGTAGATAATCAACTTAAACTTGCAACAGACATTACTGCACTAACTATAAATGGATTAGTGTTTCTAATTAATGACAGAGACTATCCAAATGAATAAAATTTAAAAAGCCCTACACAGTGTTTATAAGAAACATTTTTAAGAATAAAAAGAGAACAACAAAGGTATGTTGAAATTGAAAGGATAGAAAAAAACATACTTCATCCAGACACTAGTCTCAAAAAGTTAATGCCAAAATACATTAATGTTAGATAAACTTCAAAATAAGGCATTTTACAAAGAAAAGGGAACATTTATTAGCTCTATCAAGTTAAACTCATCGGGAGGTAAAAGTGGTGTATTAACTAGAAATATATTGACATAGAAATTATAACATGTAAATCACTTATGGAGAAAAGAAATTGTGACAAAAATATGGTAAGCTACTCAGTTAAGAGCAAGATACATGAGATTGGGAATGTCTTAGCTCATTTGATGTTTCTACAATATAATAAGAGGAGCTAGGTAGTTTATAAAAATGGAAGTGTTTCTGCAGATCCATTCAGTGTGGATTGTGCTCCATCATTCCCTGGAAAAAGGAAGACAAGATGGGGAGGGCAGATGAGAGCAAGGAATTGAACTGCCAGCTTTGAGCTCTTTAATAACTGGCTTGAGGGGGTAAAGCTTCATTACCTAAGCACCTCTCCTCAAGCCCCTCCTCCCAATACTGTTCCACTGTAGATTATGTTTCCAACACATATTTATTTGGAGCATTGGGAACATATTCAAACTGCAGCAGGGGAGAAGTGTAAAACCATAAAACAGCACAAAAATAAGCACAAGGAATGTTGGCAGCAATAAGACAAAACAACAATTATCTCAACAGCAGCACTAAAACAACCCAGAGGCTCTAATTACCCTCTTCTGATGGAAAGAGCCCACCTTCACATATAAAAGGGCACATTGATGAATGAGTTCGCAAGGGTTTGAATAGCCCAGTCAAGTTGCACTAGTATATTTAGAACTTTGTACCCAACAAACAGAAATGGCTTATTATGTTCAAGCTATATATATTTACTCTTAAAATTCATTATATATAGCCACACAGAAAATGATAATCATAATTATATAAATGGAATAAGCTATCATCTTTGATTTCAACACAATAAAGCTATTTTAACACCATCATTGTATCTACATTAATTATTAGATAACCAATACACAGAAAGAGAAAGTAACCTTCCTGTTTGCACAGTTAGTTAATAGCACATTAGTACTGTGAACCTGGATGTTCTAAAGTCAATCTCTCTCTCTCTCTCTCTCTCTCTCTCTCTCTCTCTCTCTCTCTCTCTCTCTCCTCTCTCTCTCTCCCCTCCCTCCCTCCTTGTGTATATCTTTCTCTTTCTATATGTAAGGTGTGTGTGTGAGTTTGATATACACACATATATACATGTATATCAGTATAGTAAAAAAAAAAACTACAGTAATCAAAATGTCAATTGAATCACAGAAGGTAAATGGAAAATCTGAATAGAATCCAACCGCCAGCTCACAGATAAATGATATTTGCCTCTGATAAAAATGTTACTGAGAAAAACCAGAGTTTTTCATAACCAAAAAAAAACCATCTGACAGGAGAGGGAGGGACCAGGAAGATGCCTCAGTTGGTAAAGTGTTTGCTGTGCAACACGAGGATGCAATCCATCTCAGCACCCACATAAAATGCAGGGGTGCACACTCATATTTCCATTGCTGGGCAGGCAGAGACAGCAGAATCCCTGGGGCTTCCTCCATCTTTACAAGATTATAGAACTCCAGTTGCAGTGAGAGGTCTAATCCTCAAAGTTAGGGTGGAAAGCAACCAGAGTCTTAAGGTGAAACGTCTGGCCTCCCATGCATGTCCTCAACATGCACAGACACCTGCGTGCATATGCACACATGCAAACATGTGCACAAACACACACACAGCTAAAAGAAATAACCAGTACACTGAAGAACGAATAGTAAACAACTGTAAAATACTAGACACTGCAAGAGTGTTTCTGTTTTAGATAGGAAATGACTTTCTAAACAAGAATGAAACTATTCAGGAGGAAAAGGGCAGATTTACCCATGCAAAATCAAAACTCATATGCAATAAGAGAAATCACAAAGAAATCTCAAAGCAAATCATGGAAATATAGACAACATCTGCAATGCATGAAAGGCTAATATCTATCATCCTGGATACCTCTCTCATTGCTTTGACAAAATATCTGACAAGAAGCAATTTAAGAGAGCCAACATTTGTTCTGATTTGTGGTTTGAGGACACATAACTCACTCTGCTAGGAAATCGCGGTGACAGACAACTCTGTGGTGGTAAGAGTGTGTGTCAGCTGCTTGCTCACATAGCCATGACCAAGAACCAGAGAAAGACAGACGATAAACTTCAACACCTGTTCCCTCCACCATGCCAAGATGAGATCCACTTTCTCTAGCTAGGACCCGCTGCCTGAAGGTTCCATAGCTTCCCCCAACAGCACCACCAACTGGGGGCCAAGGGTTCAGTCACATGAACCACGGCAGGTTGGGGGGCATTTCACATTCAAACCCTAGCACCCACAAAGAACAGAGCATGTCCTGCAGGTCAAGAAGAGCAAACTCGAGTTCCCAGAAAAGCATGAGCTTCTATAGAAGACAAAAATGTGTGCAGGTGAGAAGATGCTCAACGGATCACAGAGACATGAAAAGCAAAAGCTGCTTTCCCTCCCAGACATCCTGCATAAGGGCTAGAGATGGCTCAGAGGTTAAGACTGTTTAAGTTGAGCAGCTCACAACTGCCTTTACTCCAGCTCCAAGGGACTAGCTCCTCTCTTCTGATATTTTGAATGGGCAGTGTATCAATGTACAGATAAATATAAAATAAGTGAGGGCTTTGATCCAGAAGAGGCCACTGTAAAAACTTCTTAGGCAGCTATATTGCAATGCTGTTTGTCATAGAAAACATAAAAATATTTTAAAATGCTATACCTATATTAATAAATTGGGGGTCCATACAGACAGTAAAAAGAATCAAGCACAATTTACACGGATAGAAAACATCTTCAAGACAAAAAAAAAATGTAGAGAAAGTTTACCTGTGCAGAGAAAGTAACCCTTGTGAGGCTGCCTGGGGCTGCAAATGTTCCTGGGAAAGGGCTTTTCTCTAGTCCGGGCTGGTGACTAACTATGCCATCAAAGCAGGCTGTGCATTCGTGGCAGTCCTCCTGCCTCAGTCTCTTAAGTTATGGGATTATAGGCATACTTCACTATGCTTTTGTGGGGGGGGGCTGTTATAATAGCATATATTAAGATGTTTAAATTTCAAAAGTAGAGGGAGTAGACCTGGTAGAGATGGATGAAGGGATTCAGGGAGCGCTTCATCTTTCTTTGGAAGGAAACGCACTCCTTCCAACAGATCCACCTTGCCATCCTCTCTAGCGTTTGTCAAATCAGACACAGTTCTAACAGCTATGACTCAGATAACCACAAGCAGTGTTTCTATCACATGTATCATAAAATTTTACCTCATTATTTAAAAAATGTTTCAAAGTGAGTCTGTTAATAGTAACAATATCCTATCCATGTTCTTAATTGAGAGCCATCTTCAAAGTGGACCATCTGAGTTTAGATCTGTTTCACTTGATTTAGCATACAATACGGACTTCCTTGGATGTGTAGGGAACATAGCAATGGAAGCCATTACAAGTGAGGATTTTTATACCTTTACTTTGGTGCTTCAATATAACGCTCACCCCTCCTGCCCAGAATTCTAAGTCAAGGGGCAGGCCTAATTCTGTGGCCAAGGTACCACACTATTCCTCAATGAAGGCCATGGCCATCTCTAACTCCATCTGCAGCCTCTGGCAATGTCCCTTGTGGCACATTGGCCCTACTGGCTCATACTGAGTGTCACTATTTGAAAGGATCAGGCAGTGTGGCCTTGTTAGAGTAGGTGTGGCCTTGTTGGAGGAACTGTGTTACTGTCTCTTCCCAGCAATAAAACAATGACCAAGACCAAAGTTGGTACCAGAGAGCAGGGCATTGCTGTTGCAGGCCTGACCTTGTTGGCACAATGTAGACTTTGGGACTTTAGATTAGGAAGGCAGTTGAACATTTCAAGCAGGACTTTATGGGCCACACTAGAAGGATCCTAAAAGACACTGGTGCTGAGAGTAATGTAGATTATGATAGCCTGGCTCATGAGATTTCAAAGAAAAATATTACTAAGTAGCCTAGAGCTATTTTATGTTCTTGTGATATTTTGATGAAGAAGGTGACCATTTTCTGCCCTTGCCCAAAAATACCTGCCTGAGGCTAGATTGAAGCGTTAGGGATTAACAGCTTTGACAAAGGAGGTTTCCAGACACCCTAGTATTGACTCTGTCCTGTGGTCATTAGTGGCCATTCTTATGCAGACCTATAGTGAAAAGAAGCAATCTGAACAAGGAAAAATACAAAATGTGCAGGTCAAGGGGAAATAAGAAGCACCAGAAAATGTACTGGAACTAAGTCCAGTGCTTGAGGAGATAAAAAGTTTAAAGAAAAACCGGATGCTAAATGGAAAAAGGGGAGTGGCGTCTTCAAGGCAAGGGTGGGTGAACCACCCTTAGCTAAGCTTCCACCTTGTAGAGAGGAATGAAAGGCAAGCTTAAGCAAGGAAGGAAACCATCAACAAGAGAAAGCTGGTACAGATGTACTGAAACTAAGGGCTCAAGTTCCAGCCCCAGCAAGCAGCAGAAACTGGCAGCTTAGGCCATGTGGTTCTGACTTTAGAGTCCAGGCTATAAGAATATATGGAACCTCCTTCCATGGCTAAAGAAAGCCACTGAGGCCTGCTCTGTGCCAAGGGCGTCCCTACATGGAGTCCCAGAGAGGCTGATGCATAGAGTTGTGAAGGGAGAGCCCGACCTTCGTCGGAGACACCAAGAGTGGCAGGAAAAGGCATGCTATGGAAAGCTGCAGACTGGGTGTGCAGCCAGCCCAAGAGAATAAAGTATATTTCCACGAAAAAAGCTGAAAGTCGGAGATCTGAAGTCTGTTTTCACATCAGACACGGAGAAGCAAAATCTGGAGTTAGCCCTGCTGGTTTTCAGCCTTGCTTTTGGTCTAGTGTTTCCTCACTATGCTTATTTTAGAATGGCAATGCACATTCTGTGCAATTTTATGTTCGAAGCATATGACCTGACTTTTCTAGTTTAGTTCTACAGGAGGTTACAGTTACAAGACTGCCTTGAGTCTCAGAAGAGACTTTAAACTTAAACAGTGTTGAGACTATGAAAGACTATGAGGACTTTTGAAGTTGGACTGAATGCAATTTACATTATGATATGGCTACAAGCCTATTGGGCCAGGGAGTAGAATGCAGTAACTTGAATAAAACTGGCCCCATTGGCTCATACTGAGTGTCACTATTTGAAAGGATCAGGCAGTGTGGCCTTGTTAGAGTAGGTATGGCCTTGTTGGAGGAACTGTGTCACTGGGGGTGGTCTTTGAATTTGCAAAGGCCCAAGCCAGGCCCAGTCACGCTCTCTCTCTTCCTGCTGCCTGTGGATCCAGATGTAGAACTCTCAGCTACTTCTCCAGCACCATGTCTCCTGCATGCTGCCATGCTTCCTGCCATGCTGATAACGGACTAAATCTCTGAACCTGTAATCCAGCCCAAATTAAATAAATTCTTTATAAAAGTGGCCTTGGCCATGGTGTCTCTTCCCAGCAACAGAACACTGACCAAAACATCCCTTCCAACATAAATTGTACTTGGGATAGTTAGTCTTTCACGTTTTTAACATGTTTTATATAATGTAAAATTCAAAAAGATTGATGTGAGGCATGTTTCTGCTTCAAATAATCCTGTAGCAATCACCAAAGAAGCACTAGTATCACATTTAGATCTCTCTCTCTCTCTCTCTCTCTCTCTCTCTCTCTCTCTCTCTCTCTCTCTCTCCCTGTGTGTGTGTGTGTGTNTGTGTGTGTGTGTATGTATGTGTTCTGTAACAGGCAACATCCACATTGATTATTGGTTATGCATAAAACTCATAAATCTTCACTATAAAATGAATTATAAGTAGCATGAAGATACACGCCAAATATATATTATCTAATCCTATTAGCACACCCCACCCCTGCCCAGAGAAAACACCATTAAGTTATTGGGGATTTTTTTTTTTTTTTTTGGTTTTTTGAGACAGGGTTTCTCTGTATAGCTCTGGCTGTCCTGGAACTCACTTGGTAGACCAGGCTGGCCTGGAACTCAGAAATCCGCCTGCCTCTGCCTCCTGAGTGCTGGGATTAAAGGCCTGCACCACCAGGCCCAGCATTGGGGATTTTTTTATGGGGGGTTTATCATAGCTACAAGAACAGATTGAATGTACTTCATCACCACATGAAAACATCATGCACACTGTTCTTGTCTGTCTTGTCACTTAGTAGTAGTTGTCAGGTTTCTTCCAAGTCAAGAGATAGTTAACTAAAATAACTAACCATAACAGCTGCTCATGTGTCCTACTGGGCAGCTCCTACAAAGCTGCACTCACCTGCTCGGACTGTCACCTTGCTGTTTCCAGATGTCTTGTACTGCTGCAGAAGTCACATGCTGAAAGATAGACATGCTCTTTCTGTTTCCATTAGATCTCTCTTCGCAGCCCTTGCCTGATTTTCTATTGAGGGGTACTTCTCTTTTCTTATTGACTGGTAAGAGCTCTCTGGATAGGACAGTCATTGAGCTCTTCACTCTGTAAAATGAGAAAATCACTTCCTGCCTGAGTAGTTACAAAGATTCAGCCATCTAACATATGGTCATCACCCTTCCTTCCTATAGCCACCAAGTATACAGTTAAAAGTTACCTATATGTAAATACATACCAACATTGTTCTCTATGACTTCTTTTATCCCTAAGCTTTCTAACTAGTAATAATCAGTATGTACGCTGTCTGTTATAGAATATGTCTATAAATCAGATCTATCCTGTGGTCCTGAGAGCTGCACCCTTCCTATTATTGTCACATTGGGGAACTGGGCATCTTTCACTGGCTTATATCACACCTCAGTCACAGGAAAGGTGGGATGAGGGTTATTATGTAACAGTTTGCTCCAAGACTGAAACATTCTACATTATAGGAAACTCATCATACAGGAAGATGAATAACTCAAAATAGCATCAGGAAGTCCCTGAAGTTGACCAAATTCACTAACCCCCCTCTTTGTCAGACTAAGAAATAAAAGCTGAAAGCCCCCCTCAGAAAAGGGATCTAAGGTGCAAAAAAAAGATTATGAGACAAGTAAATCTGAAAACAAACAAACAAACAAACAAAAACCCAATCTGAGACCAGGCCAGCTGCCTCCAAGAAATTGCCTGGAAGAGGTTTAGACAAACTGAGCCACCTAGAGAGGACACTTTCCCACCTGTTGAATTGTCAAAAGGGTGTGCAGTGTGCTCCAGGTTCCTAGCTTTGGTGAGCTGTCACACTTGCTAGGGTGGGCTTTGTCGATGCAGCTGTCATTGAGTCATTTCTGTTCCTTTAAGTCACCTCTCATCCATGTTCCTGTAAGTAACCCCAATAAAACTATTTGGTTCACAAAGTTGGACTTTGATGGTATCCCTAGTTTGGTCTGTCATGGGCTTACAATCTGGGGTTAGTAGACATGGGTGCAGCATCTCTGCAAGGAAAATTTTGTCACACAACAGGGGAATGAAGAGATGAGCTTGTACACTAATCATATGCTGTCCTTGGTGACCATCACACCTTAGAGCAACTCACATTTACAGTATTCCTCCCAGGGAAGATCACATTATTATCCCTAACAGAGTCAGGATTTCACTGTGTGATCATGTATCGTGATGCCCACCCATCCACAGGGTGATATGTTGCTTTAGGCCTCTCTGGGCAACTCTCTGAGGGAAAGTAATGTGGAATACAAACTGGATCTCACTTTCAGAGTTCCTGTTGGATAAAGAGAAGCCAAACATTTTGTTAAAAACCAGTACATTCACCCAAAGTATAGTTCTCCTTAATTATAAATGGGTCCATAAAAAAAAATCGCAACAGCATTATGCTTACTTGTCAAAACTATTCATAACAAGCCACATGAGTAAGTAGGCAGGTTTTTGGTCATACATAGATTTCTCAGTGGCAGTGAAAACAAACAAGTGCTCACGACAATGTGGAATGGATTGTCACATGTTGAGACAAAAGTCAGACGGAAGTGCACGCACACTGTGAGTCCATTCATGTTGAGTCAAAAACTTGGGCTAGAGAAATCAGGGCAGCCATGGAAGTAGGCTCGGCAGGTGGGGGGGGGTTGCTGTGGGCAGCTGCACACTTATGAATAGGACATTTTTCTTTGTGTATGTTATTTTGGGATTGCACTAAAAGAAATTTCCAGTTTTGTAGGTCAAAGCAGTCAAATACCAACTATTTCACATGGCTTAAACTCCCATTTCAATAGAAACATATCTTTAAAACCCTCTGGCAAAGCAGAAAGAAGCAATCAGCACTGGCCAGCAGAGTGCCAGCTTTCTGGAAACCGACCTAAACGCTTCTAGCAAGTCTGATCCCGCCTTCTGTGCATCTGTTATCAGGAGAAATGGTGCAACGCCAGCCTCTAGCTTTCATAAGGATGCTTGTGATGAAGCTGTCTCCGGGCTTCCCTGTGGCATCTCCCTGCAGCGACCTCAGTCCCCAGCAACCCAAAGTTCCCTAACCTGATCATGTTCCTAGCTAAAGAGGAGCTGCCTGTAAGCAGGGTTTGTAGCTCTTCGACACATGGCACCAAGGCAAACGTTTTTAAAGAAGCAATATTACAAAGATAATTTTTATATTTACAAACACTACCCTAGAAAAATAGAAGTGCCAAGCTTTTATAAGCCTTGTGTGGCTCATAAAAGGCTTCGTCCTTATAACTAACTGAAATAACCGTATCCATCAGTTCTGAAACTGATGATCGCTTATTGCTATCTCCCTGTGGGAAACCATCTCATCAATTCTGAGAATTCTGAGCACAGCCATCTCATTTTACAGTGGCCAATAATATTTCAAACAGAAGTGCTACTTGTCAGCCAATCGGGAAGATGCATTCCCGGGGCAAGAAGCTATGTTCAGGGACACTCACTCTTATATGCATAGATGATGGTAGAGAGGGTATTGGTGGAGAAAAGTCCAAGGCAGGGGTCTAACTGAACTACTGAACTCAACAACTCTGAAGGTAATAGGAACAGGCTGTTCTCCTCTACACATTATCGGACACCGTTGTATTTGTGACATCAACACCGTTGTACTTGTGACTTCTTGACCCACTGACTTAGGACTGCTATTAGGAAGAATCCATAGGTTAAGCCCCCATTAAGAAGCCACTGAACTGGACTCTCAACCCCATCAGATAGCAAGAACCCTGAGGGTCTTGTAGAGGCTCACTGGCTGTAGAGGGTCACTGCACTTAGGGCAAGCTGACACACTGTGTAGGCTAAAAGGAATCCCTTGAAACATACTTAAAGGGCTTTATTCTTCGCTAGAAATCCCAAACTAAATAATTTATAATAAGAATACTATTGAGCCGGGTGTGGTGGCGCAGGCCTTTAATCCCAGCACTCAGGAGGCAGAGGCAGGCGGATTTCTGAGTTCGAGGCCAGCCTGGTCTACAAAGTAAGTTCCAGG
>NC_034590.1:98712856-98728257 GCF_900095145.1 Mus pahari | reverse complement strand
AAAAAAAAAAAAAAAATACTATTAGCTATCTACGGCATCTCTCTTCACATTATGGATTCATTTTAATAAAAGACAACAACGGCATTAGCTCTTTTTGAACACCTGCCTTAAGCTAAGCACCATCTCACTAAATAAGCACAACCCTGATGTTCATGAAAGTGGCTATGTATTTCTATTAAATGGATGGGGATTAGAACTTTAAGCTAGATAGTTTGCTCAAAGACTCACTCAGCTTATAAGGGGCAAATTCAGGCTAGAAAGTCAGTCAGCCTAAGGCTAAAGACCAAAGTCATGACAACTCGACTACGGAGCCATTCACAGACTCTACATATATGTAATAAGGATTAATGAAAACGAGGAGAGAAGGCAGTTGCACCTACTGCAGGTGCTAAAAGCAGCGACTCCAATCAAATCCAGTGAACTATTGTGTCCTCTTTCCCTATAAAGTAACCGAGGTTCAGAGATTCAAAGCAGTTTGCTAATTAGTGACAGAGCAGCATTTCAAACTTGAACCCACATAGCTCTGAAATCCATGGTCTTCTGTTATACCACTTTGACACTCGTATATTGTTTGAAACTGTTATGAATGCCAGCACAACTACAACAGGCAAGCTATCACAGAACAGACTAACACTGCAGTGGCTAGCCAATCCCAGCATCTCAGTTTGCAGAGAACTACCTTCTGTCCTAGAGTCCACTTGCAATATCTTGAGCCTCCATGCCAGCTGTCCCTACCTCAAAGCAACATATGTTGGCATACAGCTTCATGCTCTCTCATAAGGAAATTCTTTCTGCCTCTCCCAAGTACTCCATGGTAGGGCTCCTTATCTGGTCTCATTTAATCTCTTAGCAGGGCCAAGGAGGGCTTTTTTTTTTTTTCAAATGGCCCAGAAGGAGAAAAGCAGAGCAGACCATATTCACTTGTTAGATGTTCCTAAAGCCTAGTGGATGGAAAGAATGCCTGCCCAAAATGCAGACACCAGCACTTCTTTTATATTAGTCTGTAGGTTATGAAGAGCTAACCTGGACTGTGGGTAACTCTGACACAGGTGGTCAACAGATACCCTTGAAAGGAGCTTTGTTCTGCACCGATGCAGCACACTCAGATATCTAGGGAAATCTTCATTGGAAGTCAGGTCACGCTCATGGCAAGGTCATATGGGGAGCAAAGGGGAAAGGAAAGAAGATGGAGATGTGTCCTAAACCCTAGAGTCCCGCGATTGGCAATCCAACAGCAGGCAAGTGCAGAGATGACTAACCCCAGCACAAGAGCAAGTAAGAAAGGTACTCACACACCCCGCTGTTCTGCAGTGAAGCAGAGTTACACACTACTGCCCTTGGAAGTGAACAAAACCTGCGTGACCAATGGAATAGTTCTTCAACACCACTGAGCAAATATCTGAGCAGATGGCTCTGTTTCAAGCCTTTGGAGCCAAGCTGCCGAGATGACACTCTCTGAAAGGTGTTTGCCTTGCAAGGGTGAGGTCCTGAGATTGATCCCAGAATCTATGTTAAACAAACAAACAAAAATCTGGACATAGTGGCACATGAATAAACCTAGCAGTGGAAAAGTAGAGACAGATCTATCCCTGGAACTCACTGTTATCTAGCCTAGCCTTCTTGGAAAGTTCTGGGCCAGTAAGAGATGAAGTTAAAAGAAAGAAAGAAAGAAAGAAAGAAAGAAAGAAAGAAAGAAAGAAAGAAAGAAAGAAAGAAAGAAAGAAAGAAAGAAAGAAAGGGAAACACACACACACACACACACACACACACACACACACATCCCTACACATCCCTAAAGGGCCTCCTTACGTTCTTATCCTAAACTCATTTCCTATTAGAAAACTCCCCACCTTGTCCATGAAATCCACAGTCTACAGCCACACCTGGTGAGCTGTTCTCCATCCAAATTGGGCCTCCATGCTGCCAGGCCATTACTCTGCAGGAATGTCCTTGAGTCCAGGACGGCTTCATATACCTGGCATCGGATGCATAGGTGAGCAGTCATCCCTGGGCATCATTCTCTGGCATCTATTCCACCTTCTCATCACTCCCTGGGTTAATTATACCTCCTTTGCAGTAAACTGAGCTACCACAACCAGGCCAGGCTGGAGTCCTACAAATATCATGTGTGATGTGGATGCCTGTGTATGGTTTGTACTTCTGAGAGTGTAGGTGCCATTAGGGGCATTAAGATGGTATTATATGCCCTGGATTTAGACCTAAAGGTGTTTGTGAGATGCCCAATGTGGGTCTTGGGCAGTGAATTTGGGTCCTCTGTAAAAGCGGTAAGTACTTGTAACCCCTGAGCCATCTCTCAGTTCCCAAGATGTGACAGCCTTCATCACTACCTCTCATGTAGTATTCCCTCAACAAATGAAAGTTCCCATCTTGGCAATTATAGTAGAAGTTACTGAAATACCAGTACTAGTAAACCTGACACCTAGGGCTGGTGACCAGGAGCTCAGAGCTGCTGAGTAGGGTCCAGATCTCACTGGCATTTGTGAAAAGCACTTGCTGATTCTCTCAAGTCTTTGGTGACCACTTGCCCCAATCCCCGGATAAAACCAGTAGGGCCCTTGAGGCTCACAAGCATCAGGGCACACTAACTGTAGCCTCAAAGCTGCATGTGGCCCTCTTAAGTTCCCTCCACACAGGGTTCCCCTAAGCATCTTCCCCTCTGTGAAGCTAAAGTTGCTACGCAGCCACAGCAGTTACCATTCACTGTCCTTCTTTTGTCTTTGTCTTTTGCTTAAGTTTTGAAGCAGGGCTGCTCCAGAGGCACTGAGGATGAGATTGCCTGCAGACTGTTCCCTGAGTCTAAATGCATAAATCCTGGGCATCAAACTGGACTAAACCCTCAAGTGTTGGCAAGAGAGCTGACATGCCCATGAGTCCAAGGCCCGTCTCATTAGGTCTCACTTAAAGTGTACAGGGAGTAGTCTGTGGGTCAGCTGAGAGGACATGCCTGCTGCCAGGCATGAAAGGTGACCAGGATGCAAGCACATCTCCAGGAGAGGATTCTCTGGAACAGCAGCTCTCAACCTGTGGGTTGTGACCCCTTTGGGGGTCAAATGACCTTTTCACGAGGGTTACATATCATATCACATATCATACATATTAGATATTTGCATTACAATCCATAGCAGTAGCAAAATCACAGTCACGAAGTAGCAAAGAAACATTTTATGGTTGGGGATCACAACATAAGGAACTATATTAAGGGGCTGCAGCATGAGGAAGATTGAGAGCCACTGCTCTAAAGCATAAGCTAGGAAGAGTGGGGGAGGCTCTCTCTGGTCTAAAACTGGCTTCTGGTTCTGGGAGATAGGGCAGACGTGTGAAGTTCAAATGAGTGATGGCTGCATAGTCTGCACTGGTCAGTGTGGCAGGCGGGCCAGATTCTACTTGCCTGGACGGACCTCCCCAGTGTCCCAGGGCTGCGGAGACCACAGTCGTGATGGCAGTGAGCCTTCACTCAGTCCCCTCCTCACCACAGTGCTGCCAAAGGAAAGAAGAGAACTTCCTCGCCAAAGCTAGCCTCTGCCAAGACACCAGAAGCTTATCCGAGGAAACAAGAGGTCATCTGTGCCCCCTCTCCTCCTATGTTCCCCCAGAAGCCATTATCTGCACAAACTGCCACCCCCCAGCTTGTCTTCAGTGCCAATCTGGTCTTTATAGATAATATTGGCAATTTCATATGAAACTCAAGAATCATGCCAAAATGCAATCAATGTCCATATGTATCCTGTGGTGGCAGGTGATTGCAGATCCTGCACTGAATAACACAGGAGGGACCTTCGGGGAAGACTGAAAAGTGATGGGTGATTTCATTGGCTGGTTGGTTGGTTACTTGGTTGCTTGTTTTGTTTTTTACATAACATTCTTTGAAAAATCCAGACACACAAACAAAATTTACCAAGTTTTCTAATTCACTACACGAGCCATTGTAGATTTGTAAACATCTCATAAGTGTTTGGAAGACTGTTTGAAAGGAAATATGAAAACATATAAATATTTTGCATGTGATTAGACCCTTTTAAAATAAATACTCCTGGAAGCAATTAAAGCAGAGAGTCTTCGAGCCTATTTCATGTTATTCCTGCATTACTTTTGTATAGACATTCCCCCAACAAATGTTAGATTCTACCATGCACTAACCATCAGTCTATCATTTTTAACACCTAATCATTGAATGGGGTTTTAGCCTATCTGCCAACCCAAACCTGCCCCCATGCAATCACCTGGCAGCCAGTCCTTTGAATGTTTACTCCAAAGGTAGAAAGAGAGAGAGAGAGAAGGGGAAAGGGCTTGATTCTTTTCATATGCATCAAGATCCAACTGAAGTTCCTTCTCCCTGTTCCCAGTGAATAACACTAGTGTTCAGTCAGAAAGGGGAGGGGGTGGCCCACATCTGGGGAGCTCCTAGTCTTTTCTGATGGTATGAATGAATCCCCGGGATGAATTTAATCCCTAATTTAAACGCATGTGCACACACACACACACACACACACACACACACACAATAAATAAATAAATAAATAAATAAATAAACAAACAAATAAATAAAATTTAAAAAGCATTACTTTCTATGCATATACCCCAAGGTGCAGAAGTAGCCTTTTATACTGCACACCTGCGTACTTGCCATGGTTGGGGCAGAAATTTATTGGGAGGGATGCTTCCTGGTGGCCTTGATGGGACACACACACACACACACACACACACACACACCAAGACTCCAGTAAATCGAAAGTCCATGCAACTTTAATATTTAAAATGTATCAGCCAGCCATGGGTAGGAAAGAGAAAACCTGACCTAGCACTGGGGGGTAAAAGTGCAGATGTGTCAGCCTTGGTAACAGGCACTTAAGGCTACCTGTTAGGTGAGTTTGAACCCCAGAGACTAGAAAGCTGAGAAAGCTCCTTGTGGCGGGCCTTAGAGTCAGTGAGAGGAAGTTCGGGTGCCTGAGCACAGACATTTCTGAAGGAATGGCACCAGGCTCCCTCCTCTTTTTCGGAAATGACTATTTCTAGGTGCCACCTGAACATTTCAATGCTGTCCCCAAAGGGCTTCTGCCTGTCACATGTAAAAGGAGCTCCTGGTGTTCCGAGCCCAGCAGCCTGCTGCAGATCCTGACCTGCTCAACCCTCCATGGCAACAGTTTTCCAGCCAGAGAAGTAACGCAGACACCTATTTGAGGCTCTGTAGGGCTGTCAGTTCTGGAGCCAGGGACATGCAAGGAGACCTAGGCTGACCCTGGCTGCCTGGGTACAGCATGGGGTGGCGGGAGAAGGAGCCAAGAGTAAAAACTGCCATCATCAGCTTCAAAGATCACAGGAGAGAGAAACTTCCCTAGGGCACGAGCCAGGCTTCCTGTCCTGGTCTTAAGGAGCAGCCTAAATTCCAGGGACAGGTGTGTGAGGGACTGGTGAAAGGTTCAGACTTGGGGCACCTGAGCTAGGGCCACCGGACTTGCTTCCAGACTAGGAGCGACTATGGAAGCAGGTCCCAGTCCCGGGCATGCTAGGATTACTGTGCGCTGAGGGTCCCAAGAAAAGGAGGAGAGGATTTCTTTTGATCCCATAGGGAACATCTCTGGCACCAACCAAGGAGGGAATCTCGAACCCAGGCCCCAGAGAGACACAGCAGCGCAAACAAAGTTGGGGCTTCCAGAGGCTGAGTCTTTAGGTCCCCTCCCGCGGTGCACCACTACTTACACGAAGACCCCGAAGAGAAGGGCTCGCACCCCGATCTCAATGGCCAACTCCCGCATGGTGCAGCCGGAGTAGCTCCCGCAGCGGCAGCTGGCGCTGTCCGTGGCTCCCACGGCTCGGCCGGAGCGGCTCTCCGGAGCCTGGTCGGTGAGGGAGGCGCGCTGCAGGCCGCGGGCGGGGGCGGGAGGCGGGCGCGGGGTGGGGGCGGCGGGAAGGGCTCAGTCCCAGCCTCTCGCTCTGGGCTCCCGGACACCCAGACACCAGCCTCTTCAGGTCCCACTCCTGAAAACGCAGATCCGGGGCGCGTCAGGGACTCACTGCTCACTTGCGATCCGTGCTGTTTCTGTGTCCTCGGCTTGCGCCTGGCGCCCAGGACCCAGGAGGGGAAGCCTGGGGGATGCCCCGCTGTTGTCGCCGCCGCCTCCCTCCCGGCGCGCTGCGCGCGGCTTCCAGGCTACTGGGCGGCCCCTGGGCTCCGCGCCCGGCAGCACGCTCCGCCAGCGGCCGCTGCGCGCCTCCTCTCCTGCCGGCGACTCCTGCTCTGGCTCTCTGCTCTTTCTTCGCACACCCGCAGGCGGGCATGGAGATGGGCGCTTTGAGGATTCTCTCACACTCAGGACAGCCCTGGCATTCTCTGGTTCTACCTGGGAGCGCTTCTTTCTTTCTGCTTTCTGCCCCTCTTATGCTTTACCAACCTCAGATTTTCTTTTCCCCACCCCTGATTCTAGAAAGTTCCCAGGAGATTGCTCCCAATCTTTGCTTTCTCTTAGAAGGTGCCAGACTGGCATACAAAAAACCCTGACACAGACTGAGGACCAATGTGAACTTGGTCCCTGCCCTCTTATGCCACCATTGTTATGTAGTATGTGGAGACCCCGTGTCTCCTCTCCTCCAACATCCTCCCAACACCATCAGTGGCTTGGGGCTGCTGTGCTGTGGATATGAACAGCAGCTCTCTTAGCACCCCTCCCTGCACATAGCAGGCTATCATCAGGCAACAAGTAGAAGCCGGAGCGTTGGCCTCAGTACTCAGTCAGAAATTCAAATATAAATAAATGGTGGCCTGGGGGTGACAACCACAAGCCTGGGACCGGCTTGGTCATGGCTTTGCATTTCCATCACCTGTAGAAGTCATTAATCACACTTGTAGGGTTGTCTCTGGGGACCTTGGATCTTTCTTGGATTCTAGGAAAGACCTCACAAGATTTTGTGAGCAGGGATGAATTAGAAGTTGGCTCCCGGTCCTGGGGAATCTAGATTTCCCACTTGGACCCAAGTAGGAGTAGGTAGAAAGCAGGTCCTGTTGCCAATGGCACATGCCAGCCCTTAGACAGCTGAGCCCAGGCGCCTCAGTGGGGAGGGATCCAGGCCGTGTGGAAGGAACACCATCCCAGCAACTGAAGATACAGGAACAGTGTCGTCTGCTCTGTCTGTGGCATGCTTTGGCTTGAGAACAGTGCACAAGGGATCGTATAGATCATCAGGCACATGGGCTATCATGTTCAGAGAGATCAGGAAAGATGTGGAAGGAGGAGTAAGTGGCTCTGTTCTCAAATAACAATAAAATGATTCCTGATGATATTCTGCTGTACTGATACCAGTGCCTTGCTCAGCCATCATCAGAGAAACATCCTCCTTCACAGAACAAGAGTAAAGACCCACAGCCAGACATAATGCTGAGAGTGAGAGACCTTGAACACTCAGCCCTAAGCAGGATGTCTCCAACAAATCCTTCCCCTCAGGGTTCAGAGAACCCCAGGGAAGAAGAAACAAAAAGAGAGTAAGAGCCAGAGGGGATGGAGGCCAGCAAGAAAACCAGGCCTCTAATCAACCTGATCAAAGCTTGTCTGAACTCACAGAGACTCGGGCAGCACGCACAGGACCCGCGCTGGTCTGCATCAGGTCCTCCGCATATACATTATGGCTTCCAGTTTAGTGTGTTGATGGGATTCCTGAGTGTGTGTAGCTGCTTCTTGTGCCTTCTCTTGGGCTATTTTCCTGTTCTTTGTTTTGTACAACTCTGATGAGTTAGTTTTCGTTTTATCACATTATATTTCTTTTTATCGCTATCTCTTAGTAGCTTCTTTGTTTGCTAATCCAGAGTGGATCCAAATGGGAGGGAAGGAGGGAAGAGAGTGAGAGGAGTAGAGGAAGGCAAACCTATAATCAAAATATATTGTGAGAAAAACCGAATCTATTTTAAATAAAGGGGGAGTGACTTTGAGGGGTAGAGCTTTAAAGAACCTCCTGATCCAAGCCCCACTCCTCGTTTGATGCTTGAATGAACACTATGTCTTGTCATCTGAGACAATCTGTGCAGACTGCGCGTCCCTTTTGAGAGAGCTTGTCTGCCTTTCAGACAGCTCCACTGAAAGCCCTGCCTTGAGGGAACTCGCTATCCTACAGCTTCTGTTGGTGCAGTCATTCTGCTGGCCCCATTCCTGCACCTGGCCACTGTGGTCAGAGCAGCCTTATAGCAAGCAACAGGTGTTGCAAGCTGAATTTATTTAAGAAAAAAAAATTACTGAAAGGCCCACGGTCCTATGGGCTTCAGGTTCCACTTCATTCAGGGCGCAGATAACATCATCAGGACTTGATGTTTTTATCCAGCTTTCCACTGGGTCTGTCCTGTAGGGACTTACTTGGAGTCCTGATAGTCAAAGAATTCTATTAGTCAGGATTACATTGCCTTGATCTCATGACTCCCAATAAAAGTGTCATTGCTGAATGTCATTCTTGCTTCAAACCCTGAGTCAATCACCATGTCCAGAAAGTCATAATGGACTGCTTGTCCCAGGCCTGGGCTCCTGCTTCATCCCAAAGCCCCTGACTGTGAATGGGGGCAAGGTGAGCCCACAGACAGGGCAGACACCTTGGAGTACACTGCATGCTTGATGAGGTGAGGGATGAACAGCCTTCTGTGCCATGACCATGCAGACTGGAGACAACTAGGTGTCTCCTTGTGTTCTAGCCAACCAGTGATAGGTTGCCTGTCTGCTTTTGTCAGTACTGACTATAGAGCAGACCGGAGCAAAGCTGGGATGGCTTTCCCAATACTTGTCTTCAGCTGTCCAGTCCCTGTCACTTTGGCCCTCAGCACCCTGTCATCTGCCCTAATGATTTCTTCTGTCACATTCCAAGTCTGTTGAAAGAAAGGACTAGTCATACTCATTATATAAACCTGTAACATGGCTTTTTGGTGTTCTTCTCTCTCTTTCTCACATATACAAACACACACACACACACACACACACACACACACACACACACACACACTNACACACACACACACACACACACACACACACACACACACACACACTGTTTGAGTCAGGGCCCTCTTGAAGGGCAGACCTGCTGTATCTCTTCCAAAGAGGGCTACAGAGGATACCTTCATACCCTCAGTGCTTTGGATCCCACAAAGCAGACAGCCACCTCCATTGTTTGTATACAGCTGGCCCTAGCGACTATCCAGCTATGAACACTGCCAAGCAGGTAGAGAACTCCAGAAGAACCATGCCACTGCACAATCAGGTAAATGAACCCACAGAAACCTGGAGCAAAGGCAGAGTAGAGGAAAGCCACTGGTGTAAGCAAGGCCGGTCCTGACAGCCCAGCTGGGCCTTCAGAAGCCTACTGTGGAAGGTGGAGCACTCTAAAGAAGACAGAAGCTAGGGTCTGGGCTGCTAACAGGCCCACACGTTCTTTGCTGTGAGAAATGAAATGACGAATCACTGAAGTATTCCTGGCTACTGGAGCTATAAAGTATGAGGCTGAGCTTAAAAACAAACAAACAAACCCAATAAACCAAACCAAACAAAACAAAAAAACAGAACTACAGAACTGGACACGTGGGAAACACGGCTTCCCTGACTCCATGCACTTCATGATGCTGAGTGAGTCTTTCCTACTGAGCTTACAGGCACACAGAGAAAATTGGCCAGCCCACTCTACGGTCAAGCTTCTGCTGTGTTAGTTTTCTTACAGCATTCAACAGAATTGTTGAACATGATGATCCCAATAAAGCTCTCAGAGCTAGTTGCCAAGCCCAAATCTACCTCCCAAGACTGAAAGCTGCAACTTCTTATAATCTCACTCCCCAAAGTTCCCCTCTATAAAGGAGAGGCACTCGGCTCACTGTTCTCAGAGTGGATCCAGCAACAGGCAGCTAGTACAACCAGCCTTACCTACAAGCTCCTACAAACCCCGTCTTTCTATCGGGGTTGCTTGGTGTGCCTAAAACAGCAAGGATCCAAGAGGAATTTCAAGAGGTTTATCAAGTTTAAGCTGGTCCGTGAATTATCTCCCAGCACGTGCCTGTCCACTTGACACCTCTAGGGATGTAGAATTCATCTGAGGCTTGTGCTGTTTCAGGAGAGATCTATGTTTGAGTAGAAACAGATTTGCCAGAAGCCGAACTCCATGGGTCTGCATTACACTTTGGGGGTGGCACAGAATAAATGCAATGTATATTCTACACAGTAGGCCTTTCATTACAGCTAAGGTGGTAAGGGGAAGAGAAGGGGAGAGGACCCTCTCTCCTCCAAGCTAAGTGCTCTCTATCCTTCACTCTGCCTGCTTCCCAGCAGTAGTAACAGAAGTCCACTGAGAACCTAGCACCAGACTTGTCACAACTGTGCTTAAAGCAGAATTCCATGTGATAAAAAGCAATTATCCCACAGGAACAGAGTTGAGACACATTGAAAGTGAATTAACTCCTTCATAGCTCCGGAGGGGACATTAAGCCACCAAAGGAGAAAAATGCATGAACAGGTGAGTCAATAAATGTCATTTCTTACAAATGCTGACCATCCTTCTTTTCCAGTAGGATTTTGTCCAGTACCATCAAATCAGCCATGTGGATTGTCAGGGTATCACTTCAAGTTCATCCACGGAAAACCCTCTGTGGGGGAGCTGCCAACAGGCTCCTCTTTCCCATGCTGTGGCACACAACAGCATTCTGCAACATCCATGCAAAAATGGACCACCAAGAAGAATGGGGAGCAGCCTTGTGCTTAGCACACAGCTAATTCTGCTCCCAGGGAGTCTGCACAGGGTCAGAAGCCAGGCTCTGTCACTCAGGCCTGTCAGCAGCTACCTCCTGAGGGACATTCCAGTGCAGTTTGGGTTTGCATCTCTCTGCTGGCTGAGGGTGTGAAGCCTCTTCATGTGGCTTTTCACTTTTCTCCCTTTTCTAAATGGGTATGAGGTGTCTATTCATATCTTTCAGCCATTTTTAATTGAGTTTGTGCTTTTTATTATTGGTTTGAAGGAATTTATAATATAATATGACCATGTACTTTGCTAGTTTTGTAAATTGCATACGTCTTCTTCAGCTCAACTTTTCATTTTCTAAACAAAACCTTTGGAGGGCACATTTTTAATTATGATGAAGCCTAATTCTTCAATTTTCACTCTCAAGATTGTCACTGGGTGTCCAGGGATACCTTTTCCTGTTCCACATTCCTCACCACTTTCTTTTACATTTTCTTCTGGAAATGTTATTATGCTGGTTCTTCTATTTGGATCTATGTGGTACCTAAATTGAATTTTACATAGTGATTCAGGTTCTATTTTTCATAAGGATATTAAATTATTCTAGTATTGTTGGTTGAAAAGACTGCATTTTTACATTAGGAGTGTCTTGACACCATGATAAAGACTAACAATTTGTCTTTGAGTAACAACTGGTTTTTTTTTAAAGTGTTTTACATCCATCTATTTTAGGTTCTTCTTTGTGATTGCCAACACCAATGGACTTTTACAAATATTAACAATGTCTTTTCTAGTTGTTACATTTATTTTAGAGCAGTGATGGATGTACATACATCCTAGACTTCTAAGCTACTGCTCTGTAGACACAGTCTGCAGACAGGACATCTAGTACTGCCCCCCTCTGGTGAATAAATATTGCTTTATATGACCTATTCCTCAACCAACTACCCAAGTAGACTCCCAATGCTATAGGATTCTGCAAACACTGTGTGTATTTAAGGCTGAGGTGTTGCTATAGTTTCATTTCTGTGCTATGACAAATGACTGACAAGAGGCATATAGGAGGAAATGGTTTATTGCTTATAATTCCAGGTCACTGGCTATCACAGAAGTCAAGGTAGCAACTCAAATAGCTAGTCTTATCCTACCAAGAGCAGAGAAAATAATTCTTGCTTCCTTTCTTGCTTGCTTGTTTGCTTGTTGCTAATGTTAAGTTAGCCTTTTCCTTTCTTATATAATCCAGTGCCCAGATATATTCAGGGTGGGTCTCCCTATCTCAATTAACAATCAAGACAAGCACACACAGACGTGCCCACAGGCCAATCTAGGTCATTACTCACCAAGACACTCTCCCCAAGTGATTTTAGGTTGTGTCAAGCCTATAGTTGAAAATAACCAGCACAGGGGGCCATAATGAAAACCCCAGAAATTGAAAAATATCTGAGATACATGTTTATTTTGTTGCTATGTTTTTAATCTGATTCCTCCCCCCCCCAAAAAAAAATGTCAAGACTCTGCTTAGTTATCAAATCAAATTACCTCTGATGCCATTACATTTTGAATAGTGGCAGTTCCAGCACTGAACCACACATGCATGAACTGGTACTTTTCTAATGGCTGTAACTGGTATGTGCAACTCTACCTTATTGGAAATGGCAGAAGGGGACACATTTAATGCAGACTCCCATTATTAGACCTGGCATTGGGCCAAGCTAGGGTCTGACCCACTCCCCCAAAAGACTCTACTGAATGAGACACCTATACACAGTGACAAAGGAGCAAGTGGCCTAGGAACAGGGTCCCTCTTCCAGCCAGGATATCTCTGAAGTGTCTGGAATTGAAGCTTTCTTATCATAAGAAAAGTCCCTCCTTCCAGGACAAGCATCCACAGGGCTTCATCCTGTACCGTTCGCATTTCCTTAGTGATATCTATATGAGAGCACAAGACTATGTCAGCACAGAGATGGGCACTCCAGACAAACAGAAGAGTTAGGCTTTCATGGCCAGCCATTAGTGGCAACATTCTTGAAGCCACGTGACTGAAGGAGAGTGGACATCTATTGCTTTTCAATCTAGCATCAATTCACCTTTCCTGTTTCCTTCTGGAAACCACTCTGAAGTATAGAAGCAAACTAACACCCAAGATCACGTGCCTAAATCACGTGCCTAAGATCAAGCGCTGCCCCAACATCAGGGAAGCCAGGAGGACCTAGAACGACCTCAATATAAGGTTTCTTTACATGGCTGGTGAACAGTATAGGCACCATATCTTAGCAGCAAAACAAAAACACATATCTCAGATATTTTCCAGTGTCTGGGGGTTTCATGTGTCCCCCTCTCCACCTGTGGCTGGTTAGTTTTAACTGTCAACTTGACACAACCTAGAATCACTTTAGGAAGAGTCATAATGAATATCTAGATTGGCCTGTGGACATGTATGTGGGTTATTTGTGCTGACTATCATTTGTGATTGGGAGACCTACCCTGAATATTCACAGCAGAGGCACCAGGCACAGGATATGCACATCAGAGTGTGGGGTTTCAAAACTCTGACTGCTGGAGTAATTATTCAAACACATTTTTCTACTCTCTTGATGCTATGGAGTCTGCATATCCCCCCTTGTCTGCACTACCATCTTCCCCAGGCTGTGAGCAGATCGGATTAGTGAACCACAATAATCTTATCTGCAGTGTCAGGAGCCATGTATCAGCCATCCCTGAACCCTGGGCCAGGAATCCCTCCCTCATCAATAGTTAATCAAGATAAACACTCCAGCAAAGCTGGCCTCCTTATAGGCTCAGACAAATGTATTTAATTCAGACTTGAGCAATAAAGGCCAAGGTGACTGGTCCGGAGATAAATACATGACTCGGTGAGAGCCAGTGATAGACTATGTAACTTGCTGCTGAGAAAAGCTTTCTCCTTTTTATTTAGACTTAGACTCCAGATGATGGAGGACTAACACAGGCATCTTTTAACCTTTTAATTCTGAAGGTTAATATGGAGAACAGGGGTGATTTGGAAACACTGGGCCCTGTTGATGCCATATGAGGTCCAGAGCTCACCTGTGCCTAAAGTTGACAGCATCGTATTATATGAGAACCTCACTCCTGGTTTATATAAGAAACTATATGACCCCTTTCTGAGAAACTCCCTCCATCCTTGCCCTCTCATCTTCCATAACTGTGACCAGAATTTGTCCAAGGAGGATAATAGGAGATAGTGATGTCATTAGGACAGAATTGGTCCCTTCCCCATCTTCCATGAGACTTGTGTGCTTATCTAATTCACAGGTCTGTTTTGTAACATTCCAGGACGCACGATGTTCTGACACTTGAGTAATGAGTGATATTCACAAGATGCTTCCCCCTTCCCCACACAAAGGGTGCTAATGAGCACAGGTGCTGCACCTCCCCTCTTCCACCATTTGTCTAAGTAATAAGGAAACACCCCTCTCCTTTCATGTCATCATGGGATCCAAAATACCAATGGAATCTGCACTCTACGCAGGACTTGGTAAACTCAGTTCATGCCAACAACACCCAAGCCAGGTGTGTGTGTGTGTGGGGGGGAGAACAAATAGACAGAGTCACTAGAGAAAGCAGCCAATGAGCCCTTTAGTCACTAACAGCCAACTCTAAAGCAAGGGATTCTGGGACAAATAATTCCTGGCTGCATCAGCATCTGGCTTCTCACAGAAACAGATGAGAAGCACACCCTAACCAGGCCTTGGCTAACATATGTGTGGATCAAATCATCCAGGTCTTCCCCTCCCTCGAACTTTAATATTTAAATCATTCGGAACAGCACAAGGAGCATCCACACAGCCTCACCTGTGTTTCCTGAGTGTTAGCATCTGCCGCTTGTGTTTTATTCTCTTGCCTTTATAAAGATAGGTAGGTAAGGCGAGTGAGAGAAGAAGGAAGAGAGGGAGAGCAGTATGTATGCCTGCTTATGTCTATATGCAATTCTTTCCTGAATCATTTGAAAATATTTAAAAACTGTCGAACACTTCACCCTGACTGACACCTTCAGAATCGGTGGCCTAAAACATTTTCCTACATAATAACCACAATAGCATTATAAATTCTACAGAACTTTACAGTAACTCCAAAGCATTACCCAACATCCCACCAGTCATCAATCATCTCCAAACACATCATACAACGCACATAGAATAGGGTCAAGCTCGAGTCATCTAGCTGCCATGGCTCTTCAGCACTTTGTAATCCTCGCTCCCTCTTCATGACAACGAGCTTCTGAAGAACACAAACAACTTGGCCCCTGGCCAGTTCAACATACTTGTCTCCTGATCGTTTCCTCCTGGTGTCTTTGGACTTGTTTCTTTACCTCTAGCTCAAGTAATATCTATGTGTGTGATTCATTTGCCTCCTTAGTCTACTGCAGACTAAGTATGCTGGGCAACGCTATGTCACAGGGGAGTCTCCACTGCACAATGCCTCACACCAGGAGTCCAGGATTCCAGGGCTACCCTTTATTATTATTATTATTATTATTATTATTATTATTATTATTATTTTCTTTATTTACATTTCAAATGCTATCCCAAATGTCCCCTATACCCTCCCCCCACGCTGCTTCCCTACCCACCCACTCCCACTTCTTGACCCTGGTGTTCCCCTCTATGGGGCATATAAAGTTTGCAAGACCAAAGGGCCTCTCTTCCCAA
>NC_034590.1:98694355-98711816 GCF_900095145.1 Mus pahari | reverse complement strand
AGTGAGATGGAATCTCAGGGTTGTTTTGATTTGCATTTCCCTGATGACTAAGGATGTTGAACATTTTTTCAGGTGTTTCTCAGCCATTCAGTATTCCTCAGTTGAGAATTCTTTGTTTAGCTCTGTACCCCATTTTTTAATGGGGTTATTTGAATTTCTGGAGTCAGGGCTACCCTTTTATTGATGGTGCTAAACATGATTGCACAGTTTAAGTGGCAATCAGCAGACCCCTCTGCCGTTTTCCTCTGTAATTAGTAAATCTCTACTGTTTCTTTGGCTAACATCCTGGTCCAGCCCAGCCTCAGGTACTATAAAGGTCTTTATCTTGCTACTTTTAAACTTGGTATTAACACAATACAAAAAGGCTTTAATCCCAGCTGCCATGATGAGGAAGGAAAGTCCAGATGGAATGAAATTAGTTTCACAGATGTAAGACTGATGGACTACAAGCAGGTGTGGATCCCCAAACCTTCTTATCAACCTTCATATATTGATCTTGAGCCTCACCTTTTTATCATACAAGCTCAGTTCACCATCACACTTCTAGAATTGTGCCCCGAGAAACCCCTGATATGACTAAAGCCTCCCCATGACCCCAGAATATTAGACCAATGGCCTGAAATCCTACCCACTCAGTAGAAGATAGAGGAAGTGATCAGAGAACAGTAGAACAGGATTCTTAATATGCTTATTAGAAGAATCCAACTATGTTCCTCGGTGAGGTCACAACTATGTCCATCTTCTGACACTAGATGGTGATACTCTTAAATCTATAACCAATTCTCCTCCCTTCAGGGCCTGGCCAGGATAAGCCCTGTCCAGACATTGCTACTCCACCTGGAGGCCAACTCAGGTTTCTTAGCCCCCAAACCAGTCATTATTGATCCATGACAACCACACGAAACACCCAGGGACCATGCAGATGTCTGCTGACTTGAGGTCAAACCTTTACTCTGCTCCCATGGAACACCAGGCATGCAACACAGCCTTTCCTGGTCTCAGGTTCTCTAGTCAGCATGTCAAAGCACTGTACTTTGGGTCTTAATTTCAGACCTAGAAAATAAAACCGAGTTGTTGTTGTTGTTGTTGTTGTTGTTGTAGAGAAGTCATTAGAAGCATAAGAGAGAAATCCATCCCTTCATTATACAAATCTAAAACAAGAAAGAAAAACAAATCCTTGGACTAGTTTTCAGGGTTTTCAGTAAATGCCTGCCCCTCTCACAAGCTTGTTCTTATATTTGTACCACAAAGTTCCAAAGACTGGTAATAACAGAAAAGTTGGGGGAAGCTATGGGAGACAGATGCTGAAAATCCAGGCATGGAATAGTTTGTTACACAAATAAGGGCAGTAGGCCACACACTGCCCACCATTATCACAATGCCATGAGCTGCATATAGACAGAGAGATACCACATTCCCAGAGGGAGGTCTTCACTTTCAGCCGTTCTCTCTGTGCCCTTAGAAGCAGGTAATGAATGAATGAGGTGCAGCAGGCAAAGCAGCTCCTGCTTTGTTCATTATTATTTCCATTAAGGCCATGGTTTTGATATGGTCTTTGGAGTCAGTGGACATTGGTTCAAACGATGCCTCTGCCCCTTCTCCATCAAGTAACCTCGGGCAAGTGGTTTAAGCTCCCTGTGCTTTGGTCTCTATGGAACAATGTTAGTATTGACACCTGCCCTGCAGAGCATTCAGGGTACCCAGTGAGGTGAGGTATGTACATGGTGGGCACACAGTATGTGGCAGCTGGCCAGCGCTGAGGGAACAGAGCAGCAGGTTTTTCTTTTGGAAATAATTGTATTGCCAGAGCAGGATCGATTGGTTGTAAGGCACTGTTCTAGTTTGATTTTTGTTGCTGTGATAAAACACTCTGACCAAAAGCAACTTAGAGGAGGAAAAGATTTATTTGGCTTATACTTCCAGGTCACAGCCCATCACCAAAAGAAGTCAGGCAAGAACTCAAGCAAAAACTTGAAGCAGGAATGCATGCAGCTTGCTGGCTCTCTCTCTCAGGCTTATGCTTAGCTGGATTTCTTATGAAGCCTAGGCCTACCTGCCCAGGGAATGGTACCGCCCATAGTGGGACTGGCCCTTCTACATCAATTAATAATTAAATTACCCCCCCCAAACGTGCCCACAGACCAATCTGATATAGACAAACCCTCAATCAATTGAGACTTCTTTTTCAAGTGACGCGCTAACTAGGACAAGCTTCTCCACAGAGCTGCTTTGGTCTTCTGCTGTTTGGCTTCGCCTGTGTCCGTCTATTCCTTCTGGAGAAAGAATACTGAAGGAAGAGGGGGGCTGGCCTTCCTGCAGGCTACATACTAGAAATGATGGTTTCAAATCAGTGTGTAGAGTCTTAAATCAAAGTATGGTCATGAGCAATGCAAAAGGAAGAGCATAATAACCCTCAGGGCACCAGGGATTCCCCAGTAAGTAAACCTGTGTAGTCACATAGGCTGTGTTTTGTATAAACATTGGAGGAGATTGCCACCTTCTGATCCTGCATGGGTCTGGCATCTGCGTGAAGGTGACAATGCTCAGAAGTCATGTACTCCATGCAGGTCATTGTAACGTGCTAGCCTCTGCATGTCTCTTTGCATCGAACGCGTGCAGGGGGGACAACAGTGCTAGTCCAGCGCATGTCTTTGTCACTTTGAACCTGTCAGCTGTGTAGTGATAAGTTTGGACACTTTGCCAAGTACAATGTGCAGCTGGCCCATCAGAATAATGCCCCGTATCGGAGGCACGATTCAGTCCTCTCAAAAGGCTCGGCTGCTTCCTGCCTGCCAGAGATATATGGAAGGGAGGTGGTTATTAGCTTTCTAAGTGACTCATTCTGCAAGCAATTACTATCTCTCTCATGTTTCTAGAATAGTTTGATCGAAATATACTGTGTTTGCACAGCAAGATATTTAAAAATCCATTGTCAGTATTCTGTGGAAAAGAGTTTTTGGAGTTTTTTTTTGTTGTTGTTCTATGTTGTGCTAATCAGTTCTCCATTCCTTCAACAGAATACCTGAAGAAACTAATTTTATATAGAAAAAAGTTGTCTATGGCTCATGGTTTTTGAGGTTCAAATTCTAAGGCTGGGTGGCCTTACTGGCTTGGCCTCCTGTAAAAATGGTGGGTGTCAACACACTGTGGTGGAAACGTAGCTAGGAATGCTGGCATCAGTGAGAAGGGCCACGATCTCCTGCAGAGACATGTGTCTGGAAGAACTCCCACTAGGACGTGCCTTTTAAAGTTCCATCGATAACAGCTTCACACTGGTGGCCAAGACTCCAATCAGAGTGGGTCCTTGGGGCCACTTCTAAATCCCAGTACATTTGACCTAGAGAGAATGCAGAAGGAAAGGGGACACAGTGAACAAAAGACGGCCATGTTCATGTCTTAGTTTAGGTGTCTACAGAGGCTGGTCCTAAGACATGAGTATAATCACATGTAGTCAGTTTGGAAGTGATACTGGACAGCTCTGTAGGAGACAGGGAAACCAAACAGAAGAGGGGACAGTCCAGGTGGACCCTGTTGTCAGGTGACACTCAGCATTCTAGGGCCACTGGAGTGGACAAGGCATCTGAGTCACCTTCACCTTCCACCCAGATCCACTTGAGACCAGAGTTTGCATCCAACAACATCTGGTTCCAGAGCCACTCTGGGAATGGGGGGCAAGGATATAATACTGAGTACATCTGGCTTTCCTGGAGCTCTGCCCAAGCATGTGATGAGGCCAGAAAAAGCCCTGGCAGGGAGGTGAAGATACTTGCAGGCAGCAACTAAGAGCCTGCCAGGAAAAAAAAAAGAAGAAAAAGAAGAATGATACTGAGGAGTCGGGGAGGGGACAGTACTACAAGGCCAGGTAGGGATGCACAGGTGTGAAGAGTCAGGCACACTCCTCCTCTCTCCATTGGTGGCAATTTAGTGCTCATATCTTTCTGCATTGCCTGGGGGTGATTCTAACTCTCTCTCTCTCTCTCTCTCTCTCTCTCTCTCTCTCTCTCTCTCTCTCTCTCTGTATGTATGTTTGTATGTATGTTTGTATGTATGAGGGTAGGTAGGTAGGTCAGAGGTCACTACCAGTTTTCTTCCTCTAGTACTCTCTACCTTACTGTTTTTTTGAGACAAGATCTCCAGCTGGACCTGGAATCCATTGATGTGACAAGAGTAACTGTCCAGCAAGTCCCAGGAGCCTTAGTCTCAACTTCCCTTGAGTAGGGGTTACAGGCACATGCTAGCCTGTCTTGCTTTTCTGTGGGTGCTGAAGAGGAAAACTCAGTTCCTCGTTTTTATGTGGCAAGTGCTTTGCTGACTCAGCCCTCTCCCTGGCTCTCTCTTTTTACCTTCCTTGTACAGATCAGGAAACTGAGGCTAGATGAGGTTAAATACCTAATTCTTGATGTTCTGCACCAATGGATTCTAGATTCACCATTGGCTTCTGGAGGTCATTTGGTTTCCAAGTCTTAGACTCAGCCTTTCTCCGTTAATATAAGACGTTCTGTTGTACCATCTCTCAAGTATAATGCTCACTGGTTACTTAATTTTTCTACCTCATAGCAGATTAGAAGCAAGAATTGCCTAAACCATAACTGCATCTCAGCGTGCAGGGTCCAGACCATACCTTCCACTGCACCATCCGTGAGAGAGGAACAAGAGCAACATCCTCCTCGAGAAAGTCCCCAGGGAAGCTGGGTGCTCTCTGAGAGACATCAGCAGGAACTGCAAGGATACTGATGCTTGCCCTTCAGAAGGGAGAATTTCAGGCATCAGGCTGACCCCATTCCCTGACTGAGTTGAAGTCAATGAGGCTTTCTGCTCCTCATTACAGATGCCCAAACTTGCTAGATTAGCCTCAGAAGCAGAGGAGAGAAATGGCTGGAGGGGGATGGGTAGGAAGAGGTTGTCTTAGAGGAAGGCTATCCTGCTGCATGGAGGCCATTGATGAGACTGCTGCTCAACACCCCAGCCTTATCCCCTCCCAGAATCACCAGGAGAGGGGAGGCTAGCTTTAGGTAGAGACTGAAAGACCAGGTTGAATTAGGAGAAGACTCAACATGAAGAAAGGATAGCTCCTTTTCACTTCAAAGCCCTTTTCAAAACCTGAATTCAAAAGCAGCCCCCCCCCCCCCCGGAAGCCCTGCCTGGGAGGGCATCTCTCTGCCACCTTTAAAGATGAGAAAGAGGCCCAGGCAAGACTGTGCCTATGGGGACCAGTACCACAAACAAACATCTAAAGCTTGTGCTCTCTGCTCTGGCCACACAGCCCTCTAACAGGGAGGTCTACAAGTTTGTAAGTCCATCCTTGGAATAGAATAGGATGATTCCCTTCAAATAATAGCCTTGCAAAGGAGGGATCAATAGCTCCACGCTCACCTGCTTTCTTAGGTCTAGAGAGTTGGCATTGGTGAAGGGAGCGGGGATTCCTGCCAGCTGCACAGAACAGGCTCTGCCTCCATGGTTCAGGCATCTTTACCCAGCAACTCTCTCTATAGAATAATTAGTCTGTCAGATGATTAATAAGTAGAGTATGTCTTTCTCTTGACTATCAAACAAAGCTCACCAGGCGCCCGCCTCCATTCTGCTGGGCTTGGTGAACCCTGTGACCGTAGACTGTAAACAAATGCAAGACACACACAGAGCCCGATAGTCATAAAAATGCCCTCTGTCCATGACTGCAGCAGGAGCCAAAATGTCCACAACTCCAGACAGTCCAAAGCATAGGTCTTACTCAAGTAAACAGAAGTATATACATCTATATACTCAAGTAAACAGAAGTATATATAAACATCTATAAAGTATATAAAGTGACATCTCAGTGGAGCAGGGGAAATATGAGTCCTTCTTCTAAAGAAGAACATGAGAAAATTCAGCCTTGAGAGAAGCTATGAAGACCTCAGCTGGAGATGCTGGGCGTGTAAACAGCAGCTCAGCACATCTCCTGTCAAGTGTCATTCAAGCTACGCCACAGTCACAGCCACAGACACTGAGAGCTCTGGAATATCAGTCAGACTTGGCAGTGAACTGTGGGAAAGGGGTCATTGCTTAGTGTGATTAAACATATGCATGCACCCATGTTTACTGTAACCATATTCATAGCTGTATGAACTGTAACCATATTCAAAACTGTAGGTATGTACACACGTGTGTGTGTGTGTGTGTGTGTGTGTAATGTGAATGTGCATATACATAATATGTACATACAGATACATAGTAGAACATTCCTTTAAAAGAAAAGGGATTCTGATACAAGCTACAACAGAGACTAGCTGTGAAGATTCCCTTACACTAAGGGAAATTAGGCCATCGCAAAGGACAAACGCTTAGGAATCCACTTCTAAGAGGTACTTAAAAGACTCAAACACACAGACAGAGAGCACAGTAGAGGTTGGCAGGGGCTTCAGGGTGAGGCATGGGGCATCAGCGCTTACTGGGTCAGGGAAGGCTGTTAGGAGTGTGAAAGCATCCTGGCAGAGCATGGTGATAACTGGCGAGCAACACGCCAGAGTTGCACACTTAAAAATGGTGGACATGATAAGCTGTGTTTTCTGTGTTTTGGCACTATAAGAAAGCTCCCTTGCTGCAAGAATTTCAATTTTTCTGTCTTTACAGTACAAGCCTGTGAGTCACAGCGTCTTACGAAGCTCATACCATGGGCTATATTATGCTAGATGGCATCTGGCTGCTTTCTTCTTTCTAGTTTCTGTGGCTTACACAGTGTTATTGATTAGACTGAGTCGAAAGCCACATAGAATAGACTTCCCACAGGAGGTAATTAGTTCTGGGTAGGGGATGCTAGACAAATACTGGGTTGTAATGACAGAGTACTTCTGGTTTCCTATTTTTACAATGTGGCAAAGGAGCAAATATCAGGATGGACTTTTTAAAAAGATTCACTCTGCTTTTATTTGTGTGTACGTGTGTATCTATGTACACCATGCAGGTGCTTTTTAAAGCTAGAAATAGGTGTAGATCCCTTGAAGCTGGAGTTTTAAATGACTGTGAGCCACCCAACATAGATGCTGGGAACTGAACTCGGATCCTTTGGAAGAGCATCAAATGCTCTTAGCTGCCGAGCCATGTTTCTAGCTCCCTGGAGTGTGTGTGTGTGTGTGTGTGTGTGTGTGTGCGCGCGCGTGCGCGCGCGTTTGTGCGTGTAACTTTAGACACATATAAGGATCACCTAAGAGCAATTTAGACACCTTTTCATGATACCCAGGGAAGGAAGGTTGAGATGGGGAAGCACATCCCTGTGTGTGAACTCATTCTTGGTTGGGATGCTGTCATTTGTACCCAGCCGGTGGCATTTTCCACTCTTCCTTTCCAAATGGGACTTCCATAGCAATAAAGAGCAGTAAACAGAACCCTCAGTGAGGAGGAAGGTCACCTCCATTCTGGGAGAAGGAACACAAGTTTTCTCAAAGTGTGCTCCACAAGCTCCCTGCTCAGGGTCGCTAATGCACTTATTAAAAATGCAGATGTCCTCCTGAGTCATCGTCTCTGGGAACACAGGCTCTAGGGCTGCTCTGGACTAAATAAGATTCATGGTCACAGAAGAGAGGCCTGGTGGAACGAGACGGTTGGGGGGGGGGGGTTAAGGCAAAGTTCATTTCAGGTCAGCAGAATCTTATGTCGAAGGGTTGGTTCATTAGGAATAAAGACATGGCAATTGAATACACAGCTCCCTATTCCCTCCCTGGTGACCCTCCATGAGTCTCTGGTGACCCATGGCATCTGCTTTGTTACTTCAGAGTCCCCATTCCCACTTCCTTAGACAGTCCCTGCCCACAAACAGCTTCAGGATGACAGAGGACTTCTGTTCTCCTGTTGATGTCAATGGATGAAACCAGGAAGGCAATGGCTAGCCTGGGGTTGGTACCTTGACTAGTGTCCCCAGTTTCCATTCTTCCACTCTGGTTGCCTGCCTGCCCAGAGCTGTCCATCCACTGCCTTTCTATGGCTACATCATGGTAACTGGGACAGGCAGGAGAGATGGATATTGGTCTTGGATGCTGACCCTGAACTATATGACCTGGGGCTATATCTCAGTTGGTAGAGTACTTGCTTGGAATGCACAAAGCCCTAGATTTGATCCCCAGCCTCTGTACAAGGAAAACATATATAGGGGTACAAGCCTATAATTACAGCGCTTGGGAGGTAAAGACAAGAGGGAATAGAAACTTAAGGCCATTCTCAGCTACATAGTAAGCTTGAGGTTGAAATGATCTACATAACATCTTGTTAAAAAAAACAGACAAAACTCTACCAGTGGCCGAATAGACTATAACACCCGCCATGGACCAGGAGGGTAGGACATCCTTGGGAAGTCAGAACATTCTCCCTGCCCTTTAGTTGCTCTTAGACAATGTGTTTCACGCTTCAATGAACCATGTATTTATTCATAAATAACTGTATAACATTTTCTATGTTCTAGATACTCTTCTAATGGATTTGTAAATACTAACTCACTGAATCTTATAACAACATTGATAAAGAGACTATTTTTTCTAATATAGCTTTACTTATTCTTTGAACACTTTATATATGTATCATATTTTGATCACATCCACCTCTTCCCAACCTCTTATTATGTTAATGGTTCGTGTTAATGGCAAAATAAAACACATCCTTAAAGCAGCCCTCTCTTACATTTTGGCTACAGTGTCCTATCCCAAGATTCTGGGGAGATGAAGCAGTGGTTTTCATGGGTGTGAAAGAAAACAAACACATAAGAGAAGCTTTCCTACTGACATCACTGGAAGTGAGAAGTGTGAGGTGAGTAGCTGCCTGGCTTCGTGGCCCAGTGTCACATCTGGGAGCCACTGTGGCCTGTGTGAGGCAGATCATGTGCTGATGGGTCACTGCTTTGCATGAACCAGAGGACAGTTTGCTTCTTACACTTGAACCTCATCCAGATAAGTTGGCTTGCTGCTGGTTTGCTGAGAAGATAGTATCTGTGAGAACTAACATCTTAGCCCTAGTCACATGAGCAGACTTGAGCTAGATCTAAATAAGACACATCCTTGTGGTTGAAGTCTCCAGTCAACACACAGTCAGTAGCTACTATTGGTCTAGGATGGTGGCTCTCACCCCATGGCCTCTAGAGAAGCAGGAACTTCACTCTTGTTAGAAATGACAATTCCGAGCCACCATGATCTACAAAAGCAGATGCTATGCTATGGGGTCCAGCATATAGTACTTTACAAGACTCTGACTTTGAGAAACCCACCCCTGAACAAAAGGGGCCAATCTATTATACATCACAGTAAAACAAATTCTATGTCCTTGTATTGAGTAAGATTTTTGAGAATCTATCTGGACTCAACTCTGGCTCTATGGTTTGCTATCTATGTGACCACAGGCAAACCATCTATTCTCGGGAGATCTGTTTTCTTGTGTGTACTATTACTTCTATGTACATACTGACATATGTTCAGCAGTGAGGCAGACCTGAGATATGTGGCATTGATGGAATTAAAGGAAAAGATGCATTCAGAATGTCAGCAGCACATAGAATGTGGCCAGTGTTCAAGATAACATTTGTCGCTAGAACTCTTAATGTTGCCCTTATTCATGCCATAGCATCTGATAAGTAGTTTAAGTATTTAATAAATATGTAACTGTTTTCCGATTGTTTATGAGTCAAAGGTTGGCAAGCTAAGAGAGAAAAGGGACTCACCAACTTGGTGGGTAGCCAGGCCGGGGTATAACAGAACAGGTCTTCTTCAAAATAAGGGTCTGCCTGCCCCAACTTTTCTCCCCAGTAGCCAGCCTACTGCTAAAGCCTGTAACGTCCACGACCCTTGCTGTAAGATCCCTGAAGTGTGGAGATGGTCCTCCAGTCAGATCCCCTCCAACAAAGGAAAGATTGATAAGACTGTGGGCAGAAGAACAGAAGCAACTGGTAAGGTGTTCAAGAGGAAAAAGACATAGTGCATAATGCTCTGGGTCAGCAGTAACAGGGTTGTCATGTAAGCATGAGGACCCAAGTTCAATCCCCAGAACAGAAGGAAAAAGCTGGGCATGGGGACACATGCTTGTACTCCCAGTGCTGGGGAAGTGGGGAGCCCAGTGGCTAGCAAGCCACCCTAACTAAATCAGTGAACCCAGGGTCCCAGTGAGAGACCTGATCTCAAAACGTTGGGCGGATGACTTCAGAGGAACACCCTCAGTGTTGACCCCTGGCCTCCACATGCATGTGCATATACATCTGATAACATGTGTGAACACACACAAATAAGCAGATATTGGATCCTGTAGCTTTAATGATGTCTACATTCAAAGTCCAGCTCACTGGGGATTAGGATAGTATTGTCATCCTTGTAAAAGAAAGCCGCCTTCTCTTATGAGGACCTTGAAGTCCCCATGTCATTCTGATGACAAGGTCCTTGTTACAAGTGATGGATGAGCCACTGCCAGTGAGGATAACCAACGATCCCCAGAGCCGGGAGGCTGGAGCCAACTCCATACAATGTGGCGATGAGCACAGACTGTTCTTTGAGTGGCAGACCACAGAAGAAGGGTCATAAGAAAGTGTTCTCCACGGGAGGGAGGTTGATGCCCCCCTTCTGACTTTGCATCAGCAGGCCTCACTGTGTCTGTGGAGCTTGTTTTCTATCTGAGAAAGGCTGGTCTTGAATCCAAATGGCCGTGCCTATACACTTCATTAACCTGAAAGACAGCTGTGTGAACTCCCCTGCTCAGCGATCCACTTTGACAAGCTCCCCTGCTATTGTGGGCCCATCTTTATCCTTACTTATGGCTGGACCTTGAAGAGTCAGACAGTGTCTCATTGAGCAGAATGCTATGTACACGCTGGGTGCTTCGTGACTGGGGCAACAGAAGTCAAGGCAGAAAAAGCAGGTTGTGGGGCTAGAACCTGAACCCAGCAGCCAATGGAAGCTGGTGACAAAGGAAAACTTCTACCCAACATTGTGAAGTCAATAATTTGATTTATTATCTGTGTGTGAAAGTTTTGTATCAACAAGACACTTAAACATTTATTGTGGGAAGCCAGATAAATCGCCATTACAAGATGGCACTGGCTTCCTGGGTGCTTTCCTTGTAAACAAGCAATGTGCGCAGGTGCATTTGGGTGGATGCCAAGTCACTGCTCATCCTGGAGCATGGTAATGAGGTTCTGAGGGCATATCCAATCAGGAGTCTCCACACTATCTAAAGCATATATAAACTTTATACATTTTTGGGCTCGGGGTCTTTCGCTTCAGCAATTAACCCAACAATAAAATGTTTGTGGAAGAATCCTAAGTGTTGCGTCTCTTCTTTGCTGGTGAGGAAGCGACAGCGACAATTTATAAAATTAATATTTAGCTATTATAGAAGGGTTTGTAATTGTCTAACAGTGCATAATTGAATAGCAACTTTTAACATTACAGGACCAGGCTGCATTCAAACGCAACAGTGTTTAGAGTGAATGTGGAAGATTTATTAGTAAGACTTGAAGTCTGTGAGCCATGAGCCCTCTAGTGGCAGAGGCACACAGTGCTGTCGAAGCCTCAGCCTTTCATTCCACACCCCCCACCCCATTGTCCATCCCCTCAGCCCTCAGCCCTCACCCCTCAGCCCTCAGCCCTCACCAGCCATGCCCTGAGTCCTGAGGAAATGGATAGGGGCCCCACAGTGTGTGAATGAGGCCCACTCTTCCTCCACGACAGGATTCCTGACTTTAAGAAAATTCCTGGGGAATTAAGAAAATGTCTCCTCTTGGGAACACTGAGGTATACCAGGTCAAAGCAGGAAGAGTTCCTGAGGTCTTGATCCATAGTAATGCCTCTGTGCAGATTTGAGCTTTCCCTGGGACAAAGCATTTAGTCTGTAAGAAAGGCACTATCCATAGGTGCTAAACCCAAAGCTCCTTGCCCAGGGTTCTTCGTCTTTCTGATTGTATTTGGGATGTCTCTTCTTCAAGAGGGCCTTCCTCCACCATCCTGCGTAAAGCTATACCACCTAGTATTCAGCTGGCCCCATGCAACATGGCCTCTGTGTGTGTGTGTGTGTGTGTGTGTGTGTGTGTGTGTGTGTATGTCTGTGTCTGTGTGTCTATGCGTGTCTGTATATAAGGACTGAACCCAAGGCCTCATGCATGCTAGACAGGTAAAGCTATATTAGCATATTTATTTATTTATTTATTTACTTATTTTGAAGGCAGGGTCTCATTGACTTGAGCGGGGTGAATTTTTTCAATCTGTAGCCCAGTCAGGCCTTGAATTTGTGATCTTTCTGTATTTGCCTCATGAGTAGCTGGAACTACAGGTCTGTGCCACCAAGTTCACTTCAGCCCTGGCTACATCCTGGCCATGTGTTAGTTATGCACTCCCACACCACAGCAGGTCCAGATCCATCCATTCTCTATACACTTCTGAGTGAAAGCAACCAGCTAGGGTTTGGAACGTCACAAATGATAAGATTAGTTACAGTGACTAAATCTCAAGCCAGGGTCCAGTCTCAGAGACGTACTTGGTCTCTCTGGCCTTAACTGCTGGAGCTCCTGGACATCCACTTGGGTTAGCCAAAGACACCTTATCTCCATGTCCAAAGCCAAAGTTCATCTTGGCCACAAAATCTTTCCCTTTTGTTTTATTCAACACTTCAGATGAGGACCTCTTTCTCCAGTCAGCCATGTGAGCCACAAACTAGGGTGTCCCTGGACTCCCCTGCATATCTCACTGTAGCTAATTAGCATGGAGCCTGCAAATTGCACCTCCTGTGAAGTCTCTGGGTGTTTCCGCTGCCCTCCTTCCTAGCCTCTCTTCCCACACAGGTCACACTCATGACTTATCATAGCCAAAGCTCACCAACACTCGCTCGCACTCCAGGCTGCAGCCAGAAGATGCCTCCAAAGAGACAAGCCTCAGTCCTTTCACCAGGACAGTAGGAGCCCCTGTCCTACTGGGGTTTCCTGTTGTTTTTAGAGAAAGTTCAAATGAGAGCCGAATCCCCAATGCCTGTGCGATCTGGTCCTGATGTGGCTCCATCCTCCCTATAACCTGCTCTAGGCTCTAGGTCTCCTTCCACAGAGCTCATCTGTGTTAGCCATTCCCTAGCCCTTCCATGGACACCAAGCCACATAATTCTGCAAGCATGATTCCCATTCTTTAGATGAAGCAGGCTCAAGGAGGGATATGTGACTCACCTGTGGTCTTGAAATCTATTGTTCCTTCTACCCATTGCTACTGCTCTTACCATCATCGTTTAGTTGACAATGTGGGTTAAGTAAGCTGTGAGTTCAGGATAGATAGATCCCAAGCAAGATAGATACCAAGACATCCTCCACCATTAAGAGTCCACTGAGCAAGTTATGAAAACACACAGCCTACCAGCACACGGTTGTGAGGGACTAACAAACAGATCATTGCTCCCTGCTATCTCCCAGCCATCTACAGCATTACTCCAGCCCTGAGCCCCATTCACATCTAGCCCTTCAATTGTCATGGTTCTAGAAACTTTTCTTTTTTCAGGTTCCCACCTGGAGAACCATACAAGTCTCATCATACAAGTCTCTTGGTCCACTGGCAAGGTCTAAGATATTGCTGATAAATGGCTGTTGTAAGGATTCTAAGGACATAAGCCACGGGTGAACTGTCCCACAGTAACATGATGACAGGCTTCAGACTGGACCTGTGTTGGGGTTGGAATGCAGACTTTAGCTTTTATGTAATCCCAGTAAGGCAGCAGTTCCTGGATGCAGAGGCGGCCCAGGTGAGAGGAGTGTTCCAGGCAGCTGCTCATCCAGTGATTCCAGTTGTCTGTTTACGTCAGTTACCACAGCAACCTCATCTTTCAAGTTTGGAAAGTCTTATGAATAAGATCGTCTTGGTATTATCAATTTCATGAGAAAAAACAGGCAGATGCATCAACCCTCCTGGGGAATCCAATTTCCTTGGAAGCCTTTTGCAATCTGGTAAATATGACCAGGAAAACAGTGATGACATTCAGTTCCACCCCACTAATTCAGGTTTTCTAAAAACCCAAATTATGTGTTTCCCTAACCTATGTCCTGGTGTGCAATTAGTTCGACAGTATCGTTTTGATTAGATAAATGAAAGAAATTTCTAGGTTTTAAATTGGCTTCTCTTACAGATGGGTACTGGAAAAGACACTGAATTGTTCCACGCAGCTGACTAGGAAACCAATGTGGTTCTGAAGTTGATCAAGGAAGCCTTCTTGCCTGCAGAATCCAGGGACCTGCCCTGCTCCTAGCCCAGCTTTGCCTTCCACGGTGGCCAATATGAAGCTGTGATTATTTATTTATCTTTTGGTTCACCTTTTTCTCTCCCAGAGCCCCAGTCCTCTCTACAATGCCTGGTCAGTAAGACACCAGAGATAGAGTTGGTTTTATATTTTCTGTATGCTAACTGCTCTTGGCAGTGGTACATCATCGCCAACCTATGATGAAGGCACTAATAGAGACAAAGTCACATTGTTAATAAGATATGAGGATGGGTTTTGAACAAAGGATGCTTACTAGTATCTAACCTAACTCAGCACTCAGTTTGACAATCTTTTGAATGAATGGATACAAGAGTCTAAAGTGAAGACAAACATTAAGTAAACCATTACTCAACACCTACAAAACCCCAGAGAACTGTGGGTCATTGTGCCATGAACTGGTAGAGAGCTCACATCTAGTTCCCAATCAGGAGAACAACAGATGGGACTTCTTTTTGTTTGATTTTTGAGTCGGAGTCTTATTCTATAGCTCAGGCTGGCCTGGGTCTCACCATGCAACCCAGGATGGCCTTGAACTCATTATATAGCACGAGTAGACTGGAATTTCTGCAATGCTGCTACCTCAGCCTCTCAAGGGCTGGGATCACAGGTGTGAGCCACCACAGCCTGCTGGAAGTGACATTTACTTTACTTATGGGGCAGTGTGATGTGTGAATGGGTGTTAGTGCTCTCTCCTTGAAGACATGGGTGAGTCAGAACTCAGATTCAGAATAATGTCTCCTGTTGGTGATGAGGACAACAGGCCATTTCCTCTTCCTGTCTACAGACTTCTGACTCTCTGGAGATGAAGTGGATGTACTCATCAGCTCCTGGTCTTGGAACTCAAAAGAAAGAAAGCCAGTGTATCCACAGGTGGAATAAGAGCACATTCCATGGCAGTGCCTGGTGATTTGCAGTCAAGGGAATCTGCTTCAGAGTGCCCCTTTCCCTCCAGAGGATGCTAGATGGTTCCAAGGGTTGGTTTGCTCTCAAAGATTCTGGAAGAGGTGAGCACCTTGTATGTGCAGGGGGAGTCAGCTTCAGTTGGCTGGGTTTTAGAGTCATGATCATATAATAATGTCTTGACTAACTAAGAGGTCACTTCTCCTTGGGTGTCCTGGCCATTTATGTATCTCATGGATATGGAGACCTGCCCAGCAGATCTCACACACACACACACACACAAAAAGAACCAGCACCAAGATGGAGCAGAGATTTTTCAACTTCAATTCAGTAAGTATCTGAGCCCCATACAAACATGAGTACACATTTTAGTTATCATCCATCTGGGATTTTTTTTTAATATGAAAAAGAGACACTGCACCATTCTGCTGCCCATAAAACATCAATTATTTGGTTTTAGGTTTTTTGTCTGTCATCGTTGTTGTTATTCAGAGTTTGGGTGTACATTCAACGGATTTTTCTTAGAGCTCTGTCCTCACGAGCCCTGCAGTACAGCCTCTACCATTGCTGTCTCTCACCATCTGTGCCTCTTGATGAGGATCAAGCAATGGCACTTTGGTGAAGTTTTTTCCCCTGAATTCACTTGAAAGTCAGGAGAGAGAGAGAGAGAGAGAGAGAGAGAGAGAGAGAGAGAGAGAGAGAGAGAAGAGAGAAGAGAGAAGAGAGAAGAGAGAAGAGAGAAGAGAGAGAGCTCCTCTGCATGTTTTACCTCAAAGCAAGCCATCGATTGCCTTTTGTGAAGGTGACACCCAACCCTCACTAGGAAAAAGAAAGTGGCTCTTATCACAAGAGACTTAGAGATGATCAACATAGACAAGTCTTACTAAAATAACTCTTTTGTGCTAACTTCTCTCAAAGATTTCAGAGCCAGTTTCCTACTATTTTGGTTCCCTTGAAGCCCAAATATTGTTCCTTTGTTAACATAGTATTTAGCTTCCAAATCTGCTTCCTCGAGCTTTTTTCTTTGTGGGGCACTGGTCATAAGCAAATAAAGGGGGGGAAAGATGACCACGTCCTGCCAGAGCTCAGGGGCTCTGGGTAGGTGGACGCGGGAGACTGCTGCATGCTCTCCATGATGCCAGGTGGGTAACTGGCTGTGGGAAGTCATGGAAGTCCAGTCTGCGGGGGTGTAGAGGGAGCAATCTGGTGTCCCTGGGCCTCACAGAAGCCAAGATAACAGGTTCTAGCTCTTGGGCATTGCAGGACATTGCTGTACACCGCAGAAAAGCTGAGAATGGTTGGGGCCCCCAGAGGCAGCTTGGTCTGCTCTGGAGCTGAAGGGAGAAGGGGCAGGGAAGAAGGCTCTAGGTGGTTCCCACACAGGCGAGAGTCTTTGGTCCAGTGTGGTGGCTGTCTCCCAGGGCTAGTGAAAATCACAGATTTTGAAGGAGAACTCAAAACCCCCACTTTACTTAGCGAACATAATCCCTAACTACATTGTAAATATTTGTCCCTATCCCCACAGGTAAGTGTAGTTCTTGCCCCTATCAAGGAAACTTCTCTTTGCAACACATGGAGACCATTACAGAAAACCACACCGATCAAAATGCAGAGTTGTGGGAGCCCAATACCAACTGATAAGTCTACAACACAGCTCCTGCACCTAGAGCTCAGGAATCACACTGCAGAAGACAGGCAGAAAGATAGAGCCAGGGAAACTAAAGATCACTGTGGGATTGTGTCTCCTAAGTGTCAGAAGCTACACCCATAAAACATCACTAACATGGCTGCCTAAACATGACCTGAGCAAGGATGACATCAATAGACATGCTAATGTGGGTCAGGGAAAGCCCGTGAGTGAGTCTTCAACCCTAGACTGAGAACTACACAAAGTCAAGGAATGTTGAGATCATGAGAAATCATCTTCCCCACAGAAGAGCACACCAATTAGTTATCCAATCCAAAATTGCCAGTCCTGAAGACATGCACATACAAGCAATATGTATACTGAAAACATGCCCCTTATATATTTAGGAACACACACATGCATATGTGTGCACACACATGGTACATGGAAATGTTTGAAAGGTGTAAAAGGATGGAACAAATTATGTAAGTGTGTTATAATATAAAAATACTAAAAAATATAATTAGAAAGAGAAATGTGGGTTACTAGGGACTGGGAGGGAGACTGACATGCTGACTACTCCATTACCCATCACCACAGTGATGGGCATTCCCAGCCTGACTGCCCTAAATCAGTGGTTCCAGCTTTCACCCACATTCCTTTGATGACTCTCCTCACTACCCACTGGAAGTCCCTCTCCTCACT
>NC_034590.1:98669314-98693897 GCF_900095145.1 Mus pahari | reverse complement strand
CACTGGAAGTCCCTCTCCTCACTGCCCACTGGAAGTCAGTCCCATGCTTCTAGTACCTTTTCAGGCTCATAGGCTCAAAACAGCTCCACCAATCCATAAAGCAGAATTTTTTTCTTCCAAGAAAAGGGAGCAAGGACACCAACTAACAACTCCTTCCTCCACCTAGCCCATCTCCCGTCACCAGGGAGCCTACCAATTTTACCCCAAAATAATGGCCAGAGTGTTTCTTAGAACCTGAACATTGCTACGAGTCTCTTTGTTTTGTAACTTTGCTGAGAAACTCACAAACAGATTCTACACATTTTAAAGAGGTTCGGAATTCGCTGCCTCAAGAGGACACATAAAGTGAATTAATTATTTAGCTATTTTCTGTAAAGCTGCTCAGAAATACCTCAGAGGCATCTGTGTTTAATTCTGCTAAAAGATTAGCAGTCAGCCTAATTTCTCTTTCTCATATTTTACTAACTTTTCCCCTCCTCTGTTTACTCCATTAAAGTCTATAACCACATAACAGATGAAAGAATGCATGCGATTGTTTTAGAATGATAATTTCACCTAACCCATAGTGACTGATCAAAGTGATTTCTCCTTCACCGAGGAAATGACTCTGTGTGCCTCCGACTCCCCAAGTGAATGTTCAGTTCTGAGACCCTGTGATGGATGTGCTGATGGGATCCAGGAACGGTTTACACTGCAGACCTGCAAACGTAGCACACAGGGCAGCTTTGGAAAGCAACAGTGATGGATGGGAGGTCAATTCTCACACCTCTCTGGAAGACAGGGGATGGTGAAGAGAGGGCGGCTGGCGGAAACCCACCAGTAGCCACTCTGTTAACAGAAGTCATGAGGATGTGAAAATTATAGGCTGAGAAGAAACTCACAGAGATAACTAACACAGACAGAATCCATTGTTTCCGAGGTTGTTGAAGGCCAGAGTGAGGGGGTGGGGGGTGAACGTCATCACAAGGAAAACATAGCCTTGAGAACTGTGATGGATCCCAATTAGCTTCCAGGATCTTTCTGAAGTCTGGTTCCTCTAATTTCTGCCTTTGTACTTCAGAAAGTACACATGTATTATAACCCCTTAAGAGTGGGGTTCTCTGAGTGGGCCCTTGTAGACAGAAGATGCAAGCCAGTGGTCTAGGCCCAACAAATAGACTACCTGATAGGAATAACAGCTAGTTGCTTGTTGTTAGGAAAAAACACCCAGAAAGAAAACAAGCAACCTCCACCCCCACCCCCAGAAAAAAACCAACCTTATGGAAGAAAAGGTATATTGTGGCTCACCATACAAGGATACAGACTGCCATCCCAGCAAAAGGTGCTGCCCACCGCAGCTAGCTCTCCTATCTCAGCTTTAACCTAATCAAGGTAACCCGCACAGGCACACCCAGAACCTCATTTCCCAGGTGGTTCTGGATCTCATCAAGCCTTTACCCACTGAGCCATCTGCCAGCCTGGTTTTCTAATTTCCAGAGGCTCCTGTACTTCTTGGCTCATGCCCTCACCCTCTGGTTTCAATGGCAGCAATATGACACTTTCCACTCTCTATTTCCCTCTTTGTGGAAATGAACTGCTGTTTCTGCTTTGACCTTCTCACTCTCTGTCATCCTTATAAAGATACCTAGGACCACCCAAAAGACTCAGCGCAGCCTCCATTCCTCGAGAGCCTTCATTTGATCATCCATTATCTCAGTAATCTAACTGTACCCAGTTCATCTTTGCTACCTGCAGGGGCAGAGTCAGCCCATATGGCCCAGGTGAGTCAGGGCTGGGATGTGTCTGTGCAAAGCAGACAGCAGTGCTAGAATGTACTCCTTCACATCCTTCACTCCTTTACATCATTTACACGATGACCTCAGATGAACCTGGGCTTTGCGAGTCTCGATACGTTAACACTTTTGGGTATCCTCTTCAAGGAAAAGCTTATAAACATAAAATTAATATAAAGGCAGCTAGACATAGTGGTTCATCCCCAGAATCCCAGCAACTCAGGAGGCTGAGGTAAGAGGTAAGCCAGGAACATGAGGCCAGCCTGGGCTCTGAAGGGACTCCCAAGTCAGCCCAGATTATGAAGTAAGACCCTATCTCATAGAAACACCCCCCACCCACAAAATATAAAAAGCTGTTTACAATGGGGAGATAAAATAGCACATAACTGATCTCAAAATTCAACGAATGCCACAAATGCCAGTAAATCAAAAAAGAGAAACAAACCATTATTTCTTAGCTAACACAACTAGTATTAGTTTTTCCTTTGAAGCCTCTATATACAATGATTTTGTTATCTTTTTTTGTAATGTAGTACTACATGTTTAGAATGGCCCTCTAACAAGTTTGATTGATATTTGGAGTGTTTTGAGCAAATAAATGTGATTCCACACAGATATACCTAGTATTTGTAATAATGCTACAGGCTATATGCTATAAATAAGGAAATTTTGACAAATAGTAATGCATATAAAACCCATGAGAACACAGGCAGACAAAAAAATTGGTTATGCAAACTGGCTCAGGCAATTTTGGGTCTGAGAAGTCCCACATTCACCCTCTTGAAAGCTGAAGAACCAGGAAATGTATAATTCAATCTAAGATCAGAACATCAAGAACCAGGCCAGTCCCAGAGTCCAAAGTCTCAAGAACAAAGTGCTCTGGTGTCCAAAGACAGGACAGGAATGCATGGATGCCCCAGGCTCAAAACATAACAATACAGAGGTGAGGGAAAGGCACAGCTATAATCCCATCACTCAAAACATTGAGGCAAGAGAGTGTGTACGTTATTCTGGAGAGAGAGACAGAGATAGCCAGATTCATAAAGCATATTCATACAGAATCTGCTCATTCAAATGCCAGTCTCTCTCTAAAGCACTTTCATGAACACATCCAGAAATGCTTAGCCCCGTAAAGCTGACATATAAAATCAATTATCCCAAGCAGCTGCACAGCCAGAAGATGGGAGCGCCCAGTGATTTACTGGCAAAAGTCAGGTGATCCTTTTGTTTGAATCCACCTGCATGCCTACATGTTCCTGTTATTCATCCAACCCTACTCATAATCCCACCCTTCCATCAAACTACCCTATCTAACTGTCCACACCTCCACCTGTTGTCCCATCTGTCCCCAGCTCCCACCCACCCATATATCCATCCAATTAAATCCTTATGATGATCAGATAAAGACAAGCCTTTCTGCTTCTGATCTTTTCTCCACTTCTATCTTTAAAGAGATCTTTATATAACAACGAGAATGTAAATCCTTTGTCTCATTTATCCTTTTTTCCTTCCAGATTGAGACTCAAGTCCCTCTACTCCCCATAGAGGCTCCTTCTCTTCCGTGCTATTCGAATGGCTTATGCATGACTAATTAATGTCTCTAATCAGAATAATCCTCATTTCAACACAGACAAGAGCACATCTCAAGCATTGCAGTGTCATTTCCTAGAACATAATAAGGCAACAATAGTTGGGAATTATCCTTTTACTCACAGTAGAGACATTTGTTCAGGGAGAGGTGGATATATGAAATCCAATTCAACAGCTGGTGTGGGGGGAAAGGTTCTAATACAAATGCAACAACACAGGAATGAACCGATTTTCTAATTTTTTTTTCTTTGTGGCTGTCATAAAACAGCAACTCAGGGGAAGAAAAGGTTTAGTTCATCTCGGGCTACAGTCGATCATTGGGAAACCAAGGCAGGAAGTCAAGGCAGAGACTGAAGCAGGGCTATGCTTACTGGCTTTCCCAGAATGCTTTCTTACATAATCAGGATCATTTGCCCAGGGGTGGCAATGCCCATAGTGGTCTGGGCCTTTGCTCATCAATCACTAATCAAGAAAATTCTCTGCAGACTGGCCTATAGGCCATTCTGATGCAGGTGTTTCCTCAGTTGAGGCTCCATCCTCCCAGATGACTCTAGCTTGTGTTAAATTGGCAATACAAACAGTAATCAGCACACTGAGAAACCTTGCCTCAAAAGGTTAGAGTGAAAGATGGTAAGAAACCATGACATGGGTCTCTGGCCTCCATGTGTGTACATGGAGTATGTGCCTACACAGATACAAATTAAAAAAGAAACTCCTTAATAGTACGGAGTTACATAATTCCCAGTCCTGTGATTTCGAAGTGTGTGTCCCACATCTCTCTGGGCCACTTGAATGTCTGAAGGTGAAGTGCTGCACAGCTTCCAGGAACAGCCAGCCACCGCACTGCCTTCGCACAGTGGTGACCGCCATGTTCCCTGTGTTTCCAGGAAACTGTGTGGGTTTTTTTCCCCCATCTTATGTTGAAATATATTCTAATAATTCACTGAACCAAACAGCTGTGGCCCAAGGAGGTTCTTGTCTGTCAAGAAGGCAATTAAGGGGATACTTAATTGTCACATCTGTCATTGGTGAGATAGAACAATGGCTACATCACACACTCAGGGGTAGAACCTCTCCTCCTGGAAACCACTTGGTTTCCAAGTTTGCAGTCTGCAGCCGTGACATGCACAACAGATAAAGGTGCACACCTAAGTACTCTCTCCACCCCCCTGACTCTCTTGATATTTCAGCAGAAGAATGCTGTGAGGAGCACCCTCACAGGAGGAGGGGGAACAGGGTGGGATGGGGGTTTGGGGAATAAAGTAAAATAAAGTAAAATAAATAAATAAATAAATAAATAAATAAATAAATAAAAGTAACTAATAAAAAAAGAAAAAAAAAGATAGAAAATGACAGTGTAAAAGGCAGGTGAGTAATTCTATAATTTTCCTATTGGAATGAAATGGACTGGATATCTCTGAGGCTGGAGCCACAGCTCTTAGGCTTTGAATGTTCCAGACTACAGCTGCTTCCTGCAACCCCAAGTCAGGAGCAACTGTGGCTCCTCAGACTAGGCCTGTCCCCATGCCCCCTGGGCTCAGGAGAATTCGCAGAGCCTAGGTGGAATGGGAAGGAATTCCCACCAGCTCCCCTCCTCCCACTTACCTTACTGTTATTCTAATCAGGAAGGTACACACACACACACACACACACACACACACACACACAAGGAGCAGGGAGTGGAAGCAAAGATGACATCAGGCTAGACAGAGAGAGGATTGAAAGGAAAAGGGCCATTCCTCTTCTGCCCACTTCCTGTCCCCTTTAAAGAGAACCATTATTCTGATAGTGCACACACAGCCTTCCAGTAAAATATGAATGCATTGTAAATATATATGATTTCAAAATATTTAATCAGGGCATCATTGCCCACCTATCATCTATCAGGCATGCACACAGATCTTCCCCTTCCCCTTCATTTGTGTTGAAGATCATTTCATATAAAATATTTGTACTTTATTTTTCTTTTTATTATGTTAAAATAGACATAATGTTTTCCATAATTTGACACTCAGGTTTAGCTCAGCAGTAGAACACCTATTTATTATACATGGCATACTTGGTTTTATCCACAGTGTTGTAAGAAATAAATATTGCATGTGTATATCCATTTATACTATCTCTGAAGTATATAACCCAGTGGCTCTCAGAACATGCTCAGATTTTTATTCATGTACATATGTGCTTTGTATGTACATGCGTACATTGCATGCATGCTTATTGTTTGCTGAGGTCAGAGAAGGGTGTGAGATCCCCTGGAACTGGAATTACAGACAGTTGTGAGCCACCATGTAAGTGCTGAAAACCCAACCTGGCTTCAACTTTGTTGCAAGAACAATGCGAGATTCCATCATTGTCTGTCACAGAACTGGGAGCAGTAACTTACCCATGTCAAAGTCTCAAGTGAGCCAGACTTGTTTCAGACCCAGCTCTCATTCTGAGTCATCTTAACAGAGACTAAGAGGTGTTTCCAGATCCCACTAAAATTCCCAGTGGCTCACCTGTGGCACATCCCCTGGTAGCCTCTAGGGGCTAAGGCCAGACAAATTCCTAATTAGGTATGGTCTCTCCATGCCTGCTTCTGATCTCCGTTTGTTTGTTCTCCTAAGACACCAAGTCAAATTGTCCTAGCTTTGGGCCAGAGCCCAGCCTTAGCTTAATAAACCATTGACCTAAGAGACACCAATAGAGCTCCTTGAGTAAGCCAATGTGAGGGATTGTTTGGAAACAAGAGTCAGAGAAATCCCTCTTCCCTGCAGATGTCTACAAGGCCCTGATTAGCACCACGGATGCAGAGGACCAGAGTTCTCATCCCTCTTATAAAGAAAAGGATAACATACAATACTGATGGAAAACAAACGTATCCATAGAACACTGACAAACTTGAAACAAAGACAGTGGTCAGGATGTGACAGGCAGCCGAGAGGGGACTTTGTAAGAGAGGACGTATTTCATCAATGTGACGTCATCTTTTTCAAGTACATGAACCTTCTTTTTTTTTTTTTTTTTTAGTCTCACCATAACAATGGCAAGAACATATCTCTTAGGTGAAGTTCAGGCACACAACTTCCTAAAGTAAATCAGGTAACTTTATATTAAGAAAACATATTTTACTCTGAGGTCTGCCAGCAGCTGAGGATGTCACAAGAGAGAGAGAGAGAGAGAGAGAGAGAGAGAGAGAGAGAGAGAGAGAGAGAGAACAGTATACTTGAAAGATTTCAATAAAGTTTCATTAAGAGAGAGAGATGGCATCGACCTCCCCAAGTAGATGGAGGCAAACACACATCACACCAAGGGATGCAGAAATCCCACCAACTTGCTGATGCCTACAAACAGGTGCCTCTGACTCACTCAGCAGCCTTCACCTTGACTCCTTCAGCCCTGACTGAGACCGCCCATCCATCAGGCTTGATTAACACGCAGGCTTCTTTTCACTGCTGCACTTCCCTGAGAGCACACACACTTTCCTAGCAGAACTTAGAAAAATGAAATTCTTCCCACTCCAATGGTAGGACAGGTAAGAGAGCTAGGGAGTGAGGGCCACAGCAGGGCCAGAGGCAGACTCCTCAGATACATGCTGGGAGTTACTCGGACACTGGGAATCTGACCTGGGTCATGTACAAGAGCAGCAAGCAGGGCATCTTTCAGCTCAGGAATAACTTTTAAATCAGTGATTGATAAGACTGTCCTGATGACTACGATGTGGATGAAATATGAAGCTAGTTGTCCAACAAGAAGAATCTGGGAAGGGGTGACTCATTTATTCAGGAAGCATGTACCCTGCCTTCCCTGGCACTGAGCTATAGAAATAAGATTGCTAAAGCAAGACTCCGTCCTCAAAGATTGCCATTTGTGAGAAAGTGGACCACAAAGAACACGCAGACAGACCCATGTGCATCCCACCCGTGAGTGAGTGCAAGCAGCAGTTCTGTGAGTGGGAAAGCAGCAGACCCCAGTCTGAGAAGTACAGGTGATGTATCCTGCTAAAAGCAGAAGCTGGAGACCGGGGGGGGGGGGTGTGGCCTGGAGGAAGTAACACTTAGCCTGGCTTTTAAAGATCATGTCAGGTCTGGTATGATATCATAAGCCAAGAATCCCAGCACCCCTCTACAAGAGGAAGAATGTGGGCTTCAGGCCAGCCTTGGTTACATAGAGACCTGCTGCTTAAACACACACACACACACACACACACACACGCACGCACATGTGTGTGAGTACATGTGTGCACTTTAAAGAGTCACCAAGTTGTCCACACACTGGCTTACAGTACTTGCTGCTTGCCCTTCTGTGACTACAGGCTAGCGGCATGGTGCTGACACAGTCAGAGTCTTCTATCTCCCAACACACTAGCTTTTCTGGGCCGAGACTGGCATGACTTCTGTTCCTTAAGTATTGCCATACTCTGACTAAAGTTGTACCATGGATGGTCCTCACTACTTTATTTTCTGTCTAAAGTTTCTTCCAAACTCACCACAGCCATCTTGTTTTCTCCATCCCAGACTTCCCCACTTAATTTTCCGCAACTAGAGACAAGACCTCCGGGAAGCTGGTTGTTGGGAGATGATAGAGAGGCACAAGCCAAGGATGCACTACATGTGAGAGATGAGAACAGGACTACTCTCTCCCATTATCAGTCCAGGGCAGTTGTGACTTGGCCCTTAGTGGTGCATACTCAGTGGATTAGAGGAAGCCCAGTACTGATCTTTATCGATTATGGGTCCTTAGAAGATGCTACTGAAAAGATACTGTCACTAAGACAAAAAGGCCACCAACAGATTGGGAAAGGATCTTTACTATCCAATATATACAAAGAACTCAAGAGGTTGGACTCCAGAAAATCAAATAACCCTATTTAAAAATGGGGTACAGAGCTAAACAAAGAATCCTCAACTGAGGAAGGGCTGAGAAGCACTTGAAAAAAATGTTCAACATCCTTAATCATCAGGGAAATGCAAATCAAAACAACCCTGAGATTCCATCTCACACCAGTCAGAATGACTAAGATTAAAAATTCAGGTGACAGCAGATGCTGGCAAGGTTGTGGAGAAATAAGAACACTCCTCCATTGCTGGTGGGATTGCAAGCTGGTACTACCATTCTGGAAATCAGTTTAGTGGTTCCTCAGAAAATTCGACATAATACTTCCGGAATATCCAGCAATACCACTCCTGGGCATATACCCAGAAGATGTTCCAACTGGTAAAAAGGACACATGCTCCACTATGTTCATAGCAGCCTTATTTATAATAGCCAGAAGTTGGAAAGAACCCAGATGTCCCTCAACAGAAGAATGGATATAGAAAATGTGGTACATTTACACAATGGAGTACTACTCAGCTATTAAAAACAACGAATTCATGAAATTCTTAGGCAAATGGATGGATCTGGAGTATATCATCATGAGTGAGGTAACCCAGTCACAAAAGGACACACATGATATGCACTCAGTGATAACTGGATATTAGCCCAGAAACTTAGATACAACTTGCAAAACACATGAAACTCAAGAAGAAGGAAGACCAAAGTGTGAATACTTCGTTCCTTCTTAGAATGGGGAACAAAATACCCATGGAAGGAGTTACAGAGACAAAGTTCAGAGCTGAGACAGAAGGAAGGACCATCCAGAGACTGCCCCACCCGGGGATCCATCCCATATACAACCACCAAACCCAGACACTATTGCATATGCCAGCAAGATTTTGCTAACAGGACCCTGATATAGCTGTCTCTTGTGAAGCTATGCTAGTGCCTGGCAAATACTTAAGTGGATGCTCACAATGAAGGAGTTAGAGAAAGTACCCAAGGAGCTAAAGGGGTCTGCAACCCTATAGGAGGAACAACAATATGAACTAGCCAGTACCCCACTCCCCCAGAACTTGTGTCTCTAGTTGAATATGTAGCAGAGTTTCTGGGCTAATATCCACTTATCAGAGTTTGGCCTAGTAGACCATCAATGGGAGGAGAGGCCCTTGGTCTTGTGAAGATTATATGCCCCAGTAAAGGGGAATGCCAGGGCCAGGAAGTGGGAGTGGACAGCGGTGGGGACTGGTGACGGGGCGGGGGGAGGTATAGGGGACTTTCGGGATAGCATTTGAAGTGTAAATGAAGAAAATATCTAATATAAAAATAAAAAGAAAGAAAGAAAAAGAAGATGCTACTGTGTAAGTGAGGCCAAAACCAGTTGAGGGACTAGAGAAATGATTCAGTCAAAAAAGTGCTTGCTGCAGAAGCAAATGGACTTGAGTTCCAATCCCTAAAACCTGCTAAAAATCAGGTGTAGTAAAGCCACTGTAATTATAACCCACGGGCCAACAAGTTTAACTGAATTAGCATCTTACTGCCAGCAAGGACATCAATACATTTTACCATCCCAAGTCCCCTGGCAGAAGAAAAGTATCACAAACACCAAGTTTTTTCTTTCTAAAGAGCCAAGAACAATTTGAAAAAGCAACTAGCCACTGGGCAAAATTAAACTCAAGTCCTACCAGAGCTTGAGGCTCAGTCACTCCAGTCTTCAGAGGTTTTGAACTGAGCTGAGGGAGTAAGGAATCTGCAATTATCCCAGGCTGCCCGCCTCAGTTTCTACACTGCTTTGCCCACATTAAATTCATGAGAAATAAATCAGAAGTGCAGATTCACTGTGGCAGACCTCAGCTGGGGAAGCAGGGCTGACATGCCCGAGATGGTAAAGACTAAGCGAGAAAGGGCACACACTGAAACTTGAGCCTGCCTTCCCAGCACCGTGCTCTCCCCGCCCTGGCCGCGGTCCAGGGAGCATCATCTTTATAGGACATCCATGCAGTCATTCCCAACCAGCCTCCCGTGAGGTACAGATTTGCTCAGAGCCTCCATCCATCTCTAACAGGGCAGAACAGAACACCCTCTCAGAGCCCCACACATATCCGTCTCCATTGATAATGCACCTACTCCTGCTCATCTTTCAGAACAGAAGAGGAAAATAAAGAGCCTCGTCTGATTACTTTTTAATACTTACACTTTTAGAAAATACTTACACTTTTTATGAGATGGAGATTTTTAAAATACCACCCAGAACTCAAATATTTTAAAGTGTTATACCCTCACTATTTAATTTTTCATGGCCACAAAAGCATTACCCAGCTCCTAGTGACTCCAAGATCCATTAGAAACAGATCTTTTTCTCCAAATCTTCCTGTGAGCATATTCCTATTGCCACTGGAATCTCTGCTAATATCATAATGGGCTGTCTACTGCCAACTAAAGTGATGTATTATGAAGCCAAAGAACTGAGCAATTTTCAGATTATGGGATTCAAATCTATTTTTAATAGGCACCTAAACTTATATTTATATAATATTGTTATGCAATGAATCATAGAAATTCCCCAGAAGTCTTAAAGTACATACTTGAAAACTCCTAATACCTTCAGAAAACCCAGTATATCTTACGGTAGAAATTAATATGCAATGAATCATTTGACTTATTCAAGAAAAGTGTGTATTTAATGCCTATGGACAAAAACAGCAATAACAACAGAAAAAAAATGTTCTTGGGTTCACTTGTTAAAGGGAAAACACAAGGTCTGAAGAGATGGTCAGAGCTGAAGATCATCTTTTGCTCTTGCAGAGGACCCAGGTTCAGTTCCCACACCACCCCCCCCTGTGGTTACAACCTTCCTCAATTCCCTTTACAGGAAATCTGATGCCCCTCTCTTTTGACTTCCAGAGACACCACACACACACATTATGTACATACATACATAATACATACATACATACATATTAGCAAAGCACATACACATTTGTTTAAATAAATAAATAAATAAATGTTTAAATAAATAAACCTAAGAATACCTTTTCTTTCACAAAGGAAAAAACAGACAAAGACGACATACCATCGTATTGAAAAGTCAGCTGACATAATCCCATTTCTCAAAAGCAATATATTTTATAGAAAATGCAGTTTGAGGACAAATATCTATTTTAAACTGGCTATATTATATATTTGAAATATTGAGATTATTATTACTATAAAGTAGGATGTTTTGGATTGGTTACACAACACAGTCAACATGATTTGTCTTTTCAGTATCTCTGTCACTCTCTGCAATAATTAACTCTCTCAATTGTCGTTACACATTTGGGTATTTTCTTTACTTTGCAATAGAATCTAGATGACTTTTTGCCCCATAAGAAGAAAGAATTTAATCCTGCTAAGTTTAGTTTTTAAACTAGAATTTGCTCTGGGGACATTGTCCTGTTATAACTCCTTATCTGCTAATGGGGTTTTTCTATGGCCTGGATTCAACATCCAAATCTCTAGGCTGGTCCAGTGCTGTTCTGCCAGAACGATGACAAGGCTGCCCCTCTTCAGAAGGCCTTCAGCTTGGGGCTGAATAGTTTCTGTTGACTCCTGAGATCTGGTCTTCACACTCCTCTACTCCGTGATGCATCCACCAACTGGGAACTGCACAGCACCAACTGGGTATCGACTTGGTTCTACCATGAGAGGGAAGGGCACAGCAAGGAAGGACATGGGGAATGAAGTTAAGGTGACGATGTTCCCCAGCTCATTTGTTGTCCTTCACATTTGGATAGATCCCTTCTCAAAGGTCACATCCTGGGGACAAGACCTGTCTCCAGTTTCAGTGCTTCTCTCCTTAGTCAAGTAAGCACCACCCTTCATGTCCCCTTGAGCCAAGAGATACAGTGAGACTGAAGAGGAACTGACTCTCTTTAAGAACTTTGGATGCTCTACAGGCTCACGGGCTCCTCTACCCCCACAGCCTATTCCAGTGGCTCAGAGTCTCTGCAGCTGTGACAAGACATCCTTCCGCTAATATGTAGAGTCCTTTCCTCTCTCATCACATCCAGAGTGTGTAGCCCAATACCTCTGCATAGACAGCCATGACATGCCAGCAGATGTAGTGTTAGCGGGCAGGGTGCTATGGATGTGTGAGCCATGCAAGCAACACTCCTCTTACCTCAAGCCATTCTAGGTGTGAGTCCATCATGTAACAAATCCTTTCCGGGTCAGCTTTACTCTACCAATTCATGATTTCCTCCTCAAATACAGCAGACTGAAATGGTTGCTCTCAAAGCTAGTCCATGCAAGGAGTCTGCAGCCTCAGCGAGTGATGCCAAGGGTGGGTAACAGCCAAGAGCACTGGAGAGCGGTAGGAGCTGCTAGAAGCTGCCAGTCTTCACTGCTGAAAGAGTAGTAGGAAAATCTGCTGCTGATAGAAACTGAGAGCTGGTGGCATTCAAAGCTCAGGGACAGGAAGTATCTAGGATTGTTCCAGTCCTCGAAGACCAGGAAGGAACTTTCCTAGGTCCTCTAAAGGGAGCATAGCCCTTGATAATGGTACCTTAGTATTTGCAGTCTAGACACCAAATGTGTGAGAGAACACCTTTGTGCTACCTTAAGTCCTCAGTTTGTGGACAGGAAGCAGACCCAGGGGGTGAGCATTGCTCTAGCGCATGAGCTTTCTTAAGACACAAAGTTCTTGTTCTCTATCACCTGTCAACACTTTAGCCACTTTAGCATGTGCTCCGATCGGAAATTGTCCTATTGTGACTGCTGTATCTGCTCTCTGAGATCCCTCAGTGCCTGCCCTGCAACAGCCCCTATCCATCTTTCTTCACTCTATTTCTCCTACCTCTCTCTTCCTTACCCAAGACCCTTTCCCCCCTTTTGGGAAAGGACAAAATAAAAGGTCTCAAGACAGTTATAGAAGCAAGAGTGCTGTGATAACAAGGCAGACTCATATTGGATTACTTTGGGCCATACCCAACGACCAGTATCGTTGTGCCATGGGTGATGCCATGGGTTGAGCCATTGACAGTAGCTTATACAAGTGCCACCCCCTCTTACATGTGTCTCAGAATTTCACCCTTGTCAACACATCTGTGAGGCAAAAGCATGGAGGATTTTAAGACGACATATATTGTAAGCCAGTAGGGGGTGGTACATTTTATTAATTTATCACAGGAATATCCTGGGACAGAAGACAACCAGAATGCAGGATTCTTTGATGTTTATTTTCTCAAATCCTAAGTTCACAGAGTTAGGCAGAGCTTAAGGAAGAACAATTTCAAGAAGCAGGAGGAAACCCTGGGGGGTCTTCCTAATGCAAAAGAAAAGCAGTCTGAACCATGAGGAAGAGCGCTGGGCTCTGGCTCTTCAGAGAATGCCAGGAAGGACCTAGAAGAGTAGAGTAGAGGTACAAGGCTGGGTCCCAGCCTCCCCAAACCATCTATGTCCCAACATAGAAAACCTTCAGGGTTTAATCTCATCAGGGCAGGAACAGACAAATCCAGGGACCGCTTCACCTATGTCTTCATCATATAATGAGCCCGGATGTGGGCTCTGACAAAAACTAAATGAATTTCTCTCCAGCTGAGGCTAAAAATCAGATTTGAATTGAACAATTCTGGACTGGTTGGCGATGAGCAAAATATATAATTAAGGTCACAGAAAGCCAACACTCCTAAGTATATAGCCACCAGAAAGGTGAGCATATTTTCAAGCGATGATACAGTCCAGAAGATTCCTATGAGTGTTCACCATAATCAGATTAAATTGGAAACTTGTTGAAGTTCTACCTGGCTCTATTCAAGAATCCTTTCTCTGTCCCAAATGTCCCACCTCTATTCCCTGTCTAAGCCATAGGCCATAAGCTTTTTAATTGACAGGTGATGCATTCATATAATACACAAGATATTCTCTCTACAGAAACTTCCCATTGGGCACTGGTAGGGAGTGAATAAATGAACTTTGGAAGGGACATACGATGACATAGTATCAAACAACAAGAAAGTGATTTCTAACTATTCGCAGTATGGATAAAGTCCACCAGCAAAATCTTGAGTGAAAGAACTCACCTAAACCCATTCAAACAAAATATTCTGTGTTGACAAATAAAGCCAGATGCCAAGAGTGGCTGTGAGAGGAGTAGAGATGGGAAGGGAACGTACAAGAGTCTGAGGAAGGATGTACAGTACTTATAATTCTCCTACATGTGTACTCTATTTTCTGCACTATCTTTCTGGAAAGAAATACAGTGAAAACCATGGAGATGGCTCTGTTGGTAAAAAGGTTTGTCATACATATGGGCACCTGAGTTCAATCCCCAGCACCCAGATAAAACAGCAAGGTATGGCTGTACTCATCTGTAGCCCTAGTGCTGGGGAGGTAGGTGGGAGGAAGATCCCTGAGCCCTAACTGGGTAGACACTCTAGCTAAGTTGGTGAGCTCCATATTCATTGAGAGTCTCTCTCAAAAAGATAAGCTGGAGAGGGGGTGGGAGAGATGTCTTAGTGGTTAAGAGCATTGACTGCTCTTCTAGAAAACCCAGTTTGCTTCTCACCACCTACTTGGCAGCTCAGAACTGGAGCTCCAGATCCAGGGGATCTGACACCCTTCTCTGGCCTCTGTAGCACATACATGATACAGACATGCACATAGACAAAGCAGCCATATAAATTAAGTAATATAAATAAAAGTTCTCCTCTTACACACACACACACACACAGACACACATGCACACTCACACACACAGTTTACAGGAAAGAGAGGCTTAAGGTGAACAAACAGAAAAGGGACAGAGATAGAGAGCCATGGGGACAGTTGGAGGCATACAGGGATACACAAGGCTCAGATTGTTTTTCTCCCATTGTGCTGTAGATCAAGCCCAAGTCCTGACACACTCTAAGCAAGCACTCAACCACTGACCTATACCCCAATCCCCTAAGGGCCTATCTTCGATAGGCATCCCACTGTCTCTAAAACCACTTGCTATCACATTCGTCTTTGGGTGGTTAACACAGGTCACTGCTTGCACGGGTCACAGGGTGGGGTGCACAGTCAAAGAGATAATGTTTGAAACTACTTGTGCGGAAAGCAAGGCAGACAGCAGGTTCCCCCCAGGCTCTTCTCTCAGCTTGTCCTTCCTCTTTTGCCTGCTGACCATGAACAATGTTTCCGAAAGCTCTGTGTTGTATAATGAGCAGAGCTGTGCAAATTCTCATAAATACTCGGCACTGGAGGGGGGAAAAACGTCCATAGCCGGGGATCTACGTTTGCACTGGTTGTTCCTGCAAGTGGTGAAATATACAGCACACTGTGTTTCATGTGGGGAATGCTGCCCACTCATAAGTCACCGAAACTTAATGACTGTTATAAATTGCTTATACAGTTTTTTTCCCTAAGAATCATAATATCACTGGCATTGTGTGGGGACATATAAAACTGCACACATGGTAATTTCATTTGGAAACCTAGGTTGCTGTGCATCCTCCCTCCCACCTCTGACAAGCTAATCAGCAGCCCAGTTCAGCCCAGTTCACGGCACAGTCTCCGCTCCTAATCTAAATACTCACCAGGGTTGTTAGGTGTGAGCTCCCCACCCCCAGCGATCATGACCATACATTATTAATCATTGGCATTAGTTTATACCAAAAGATTATATATTTGGACGTGACCCTTATTATTTCTCAAGTATTTTCCACTTGATTTATTATTCTCCTGTACATGAATGCATGTTCATAATCTGCATTACCGGTCCTCTAATGGGGCTGTGTCAGATCCAAATGTCACCTCATTATTTCTGACACTCACAGAACCCACAACAGTAAAAGCCAATTATAGACTGGAGAAATCTCAGGAGACCTTGCCTGTTACCACAACTAATAAGCTCCAGTGTTGTTATGCTGGGAGATATTGGTCAGACACGGTGGATGCCTTGCTTGTCTGTGTGGTGCAGCAGGGCCCTCTGTTTATAGATGCAGCCATCTAGCTGAGAAGGAAGAGTTGGCTGCTGAAGCCCATCCTGAACATCTTGGCAGGAGGCCACAGGATGCATTAGCAGCTCCTTGGCTGAAGGACCCCGATGGTTTTATCCCGACAGACATAGGCATTTGTTTCACATAGTGGTTCATGGAGTTACTTGGGCTGAGCTAGGACCACATGTCCTAAAAGATGCCTTTTCATGGTTGGATCCTTCTGGTGTCAGGGTGGCCAGAGGGGAACTGTTTAGCATTCTAGAGACAGAAGTAAAGACAGGAACAAAGCCATCACTTCGGGAGGACACTGCAGTCAGGCAAGGTGAAGGTGACCTGACAGTGCCATCTGATACCTTCTCCCCTAGACTGTCTAGTTTCTCTTCCTGAGTACACACCTGCTTGTCAACAGCACATTCCAGTTCTCCTGAGACAGAAGGACAACCTCCCACAGATCTTCTCCACTCCATAGTCTCTCTCTCTAGTGATGGAACCTCTTCTCGGTGGAGACTTCTTGGCCTTGCCTATAAGTTTGGCATCTCCCACTAGGGTTGTACATAAGAAGGCTGGGAAATTACTTATATCTGCTCCCTTACCCCAAAACTTCTCTTTCCAGTTTGAAGTAAGCTGTGGTCTCTGTGGATACTGGTCAGGCGGCTCAGTGTCAGCAGCAAGTAGAAAGCCACCCCTTCACCTGATATCTGCTGCAACTCTAATGAGCCACGATCTGGCTTTGCCATATAATAGCTAGAAGACACACAGCACCCTGCCCGACTCAGCCTGCCTAGTAAGGATATACAGACCCCAGATGACTGGAGTTTACAGCATGACAGGTACTGAACTAAGTGCTTTACAAGTGAGCTAATCCTCCCTAGCGGCACCTTATTGTGTAGTAAGTTCTATTAGCACCTCCATTTGCAGACTTCAAACTGATTGATTCCACCCAAGCCTGTTTTCATACATGAAGGATAAAATTTGACCCAGATTGGTTCTGCATGCTGCTAACTAGAAGCTAACTTTGTATGTAATCAGATTACAACCATTCTTTGATGAGATCCCCAAAGCTCCACCTAACACAGTGAAAGCACTTCGGCTAGCCAAGTCATGGCTGTGAACAGACCACACTGCAACCAGGCAAGGCAAATGCTTCCTGCAGTTAGTCAGGTCGCTTCCTACATTACTCTCTTTTCTCTGGCTACAAGTATAACCTGTACACGTGGTAGGGGAGATTTTCTGAGACAACTTTGGTCTGGGATGCTGCCTGCTTCTAGAGTCTTTTCTTGCTCAAGCAAATTGTGCTAAATTTAATCAATCTTGGATGTTTCCTTAACATAGATAAAGAAACAAACTTATTGACTGAGGTCGAGAAACTTGGACTCTGCTTTGATTCTGAAAGACAATTTGATATCTCTTCCACTGTTGGGCTTCCCTGGGCAGGAAAACCAATCGCAGGGCACCAGCTACAACAAAACAGTTTGCTCCTGATTGAGATTTTTGTCTGGTGCTCAGTATTTGTAAATTATTCCAGTTGAGAATAACACTAACCCTGACAGAAGGCTCTGGACTATCCTAAAAAGACCTAATAAGAGGACAGTGGATCTGGGAGAAGACCAGGGATTTCAAGGACATAGCTGGACAGCAAGGCAGGCCAGGCCCACATGGAAGGCTTTGTTTTATCTTAACTTGAAGAGTTATGAAGTTATGAAACAAGCTCACAATATAACACTTGATCTTTTCACTGTTGCTTGCATGAACCCAGAGAACAACACCAAGAACATTCTCCTTAGCAGTGCTTCCTCTGAGGGAGAGGAATGATGTTTCCAGAAATTTCTCAACATTCCTTATATAAAAATTTCATTTAAAAGAGGATTGATCTGCACTTGGTCACCCTTTAAGTGTGTACGTGTGATGTGCGTGAATGTGTCTACGTATGCTCACACAATGTGAGTGCACATTTGTGTGCAGATGTGCATGTATGTATGCACATAAAGACCAGAATCTGATATTGCGTGCTTCCTCTGTTACTCTCCACTTTATATATCCAGGCAGGGCTCACTTGAACCCAGAGCTCGCTTGTCCAGCTGACCTAGCTAGTCAGCTTGAGCTAGGGATCCATCTCTAACTCTTCTGCCCTGAGACTACAGGCAGGAGGCTGCCATACTTGCTTAGCATTTACATGGGGGCGAGACATCCTAACTCCAGCTCCCAGGCTTACTCGCTGAGCTAAAACCCCAGCCCTAAGCACTTTAGCAGTGTGAATATACGGCTTTGCCACCAGAAAAATAAATGAAGCTTCTAACAAGACCAATAGCTTATGTTGAATTATTATTTCAGTTGGATGCCAAGGCCACAGCAAGCTCCTTTCTGCACAGGTAGCAGCTGGCCCTCATCATTCCTTCTTTACACTTTCCCCTTCCCCCTCCCATTTCTTTATATGCATTCAGAGAAGAGCAGTGGATTTACTGATTGTTCGCGGTGATGAAGTCTAAGTTCACTGTTAATTGATCCTGCCTTAAACCTCTTTCCCAATTCAAATCTAGACCAAACCATTAATCATTCTAGTACAGCCCCCTCCAAAGCTGCACACACCAATCTTTTCAACATTATCACCCACTGCTCAGGAAAGATTGAACCAGAAACTTGACAGTGGTTTTATTACCATTTGGAAATATCATTTCTAAGTCTTTTGTGGTCCTGTCAGAAAACAATCAGTAAATACATACTCTTCAAACTGTGTTGCTAATGAAAAGGACATATTTGAGTTTGCCAATATTTTTCCTCAATTTATTTTGCCTGTTATGTCAAAAAAAGGTGCAAGACTAAATTGAAACTCTACAAAGAGATCCCTTTCCACAGGACAAGAGTCTAAACCATGCAGCTTGGCTCCAGGACAATCAGCATTCTTTTTTTTAAATTAGATATTTTATTTATTAACATTTCAAATGTTATCTCCTTTCCTCCTTTCCCCTCCAAAAACCTCCTATCCCATACCCATTCCCCCTGCTCACCAACCCACCCACTCCCGATTTCCTGTCCTGGGTTTCCCCTACATGGGGGTATAGAACCTTCACAGGACCAAGGGTCTCTCCTCTCATTGACGGCCAACAAGGCCATCCTCTGCTATATATGCGGTTGGAGCCATGAGTCCCTCCATGTATACTCTTTGGTTGGTGGTTTAGTCCTTGGGAGCTCTGGGGGTACTGGTTGGTTCTTATTGTTGTTCCTGCTATGGGACTGCAAACCCCTTCAGCATCTTCAGTCCTTTCTCCAGCTCCTCCATTGGGCACCCTGAGCTCAATCCAGTGGTTGGCTGAGAGCATCCACATCTGTATTTGTCAGGCACTGGCAGAGCCTCTCAGGCTCTGTCAGGATGCACTTCTTGGCATCCACAATAGTATCTGGGTTCGGTGACTGTATATGGGATGGATCCCCAGGTGGGGCAGTCTCTAGATGGCCTTTTCTTCAGTCTCTGTTCCACACTTTGTCTCGATATTTGCTCCCTTTAGTATTTTGTCCCCCTTTCTAAGAAAGACCAAAGCACCCACACTTTGGTCTTCCTTCTTGAGCTTCACGAGGTCTGTGAATTGATCTTTGAGTATTCTGAGCTTCTGGACTAATATCCATTTATCAATGAGTGCATACCATGTGTGTTCTATTGTGATTGGGTTACCTAACTCAGGATGGTATTTTCTAGTTCAATCCATTTTCCTAAGAATTTCATGAATTCATTGATTTTAATAGCTGAGTAGTACTCCCTTGTGTAAATGTACCACATTTTCTGTATCCATTCTTCTGTTTAGGGACATCTGGGTTCTTTCCAGCTTCTGGCTATTATAAATAAGGCTGCTATAAACATAGTGGAGCATGTGTCCTTATTACATATTGGAGATCTTTTGGGTATATGCCCAGGAGTGGTATAGCTGGGTCCTCAGGTAGAACTATGTCCAATTTTCTGAGAAACCACCAAATTGATTTCCAGAGTGGTTGTACCAGCTTGCAATCCCACCAGCAGTGGAGGGGTGTTCCTCTTTCTCCACATCTTTCCAGAATTTGCTGTCACCTGAGTTTTTGATCTTAGCCATTCTGACAGGTATGAGGTGGAATCTCAGGGTTGTTTTGATTTGCATTTCCCTGATAACTAAGGATGTTGAACAATTCTTTAGGTGCTATTCAGCTGTTTGGTATTCTTCAGTTTAGAATTGTTTGTTTAGCTCTGTACCCCATTTTTAATAGGCTTAATTGGTTCTCTGGAATCTAACTTCTTGAGTTCTTTGTATATATTGGATATTAACCCTCTATCAGATGTAGGATTGGTAATGATTATTTTTTCAATCTGTTGGTTGCCTTTTGGTCTTATTGACACTGTCCTTGGCCTTACAGAAGCTTTGCAATTTTATGAAGTCCCATTTGTCAATTCTTTTTTCTATTGGATATTTTCTTTATTTACATTTGAAATGTTATCCACTTTCCCAGTTTCACCCCTCCTGGAAACCCCCTATCCCATCCTCCCTCCCCCTGCTTCTATGAGGGTGTTCCTCCACTCACCCACCAACTCCCACTTCCCTGCCCACGATTCCTCTACACTGGGGCATCTATCGAGTCTTCATAGGATCAAGGACCTCTCCTCCCATTGATTCCTGACAAGGCCATCGTCTGAGACATATGCAGCTGGAGCAATGTGTACTCCTTTGTTGATGGCTTAGTCCTTAGGAGCTCTGAGGGGTCTGGCTGGTTGATATTGTTGTTCTTCCTATGGGTTTGCAAACCCCTGCAGCTCCTTCAGTCCTTTCTCTGACTCCTCTATTGGGGACCCTGAGAAAAATCCAATGGTCTTAGAGCATAAGCTATTGGTGTTCTGTTCAGGAAATTTCCCCCTATGCCCATGTGCTCAAGATTCTTCCCCACTTTCTTTTCTATTAGTTTTTGTGTATCTGGTTTTATGTGAAGGTTCTTGATCCACTTGGACTTGAGCTTTGTACAAGGAGATAAGAATGGATCAATTTGCATTTTTCTACATGCTAACCACCAGCTGAACCAGCACCATTTGTTAAAAATGCTGTCTTTTTTTCCACTAGATGGTTTTAGCTCCTTTGTCAAAGATCAAGTGACCATAGGTGTGTGGGTTCATTTCTGGAACTTCAATTCTATTCCAGGGATTTTCCTGCCTGTCACTGTTACCAATTCCATGCAGTTTTTATCATAACTGCTCTGTAATACAGCCTGAGGTTAGGGATGGTGATTCTGCCAGAAGTTCTTGTATTGTTGAGAATAGTTTTTGCTATCCTAGGTTTTTTTATTAATCCAGATGAATTTGAAAATTGCCTTTTCTAACCCAGTGAAGAATTGAGCTGGTATTTTGATAGGGATTGCATTGAATCTGTAGATTGCTTTTGGCAAGATGGCCATTTTTAACCATATTAATCCTGCCAATCCATGGACATTGGAGATCTTTTCATCTTCTGAGACCTTCTTAGAATTCTTTCTTCAGAGACTTGAAGTTCTTATCATACAGATCTTTCACTTGCTTAGTTAAAGTCACATCAAGGTATTTTATGTTATTTATGACTATTGTGAAGGGTGTTGTTTCCCTAATTTCTTTCTCAGCCTCTTTATCCTTTGAGTAGAAGAAGGCCACTGATTTGGTTGAATTAATTTTATGTTGAGCCACTTTGCTGAGATTGTTTATCAGGTTTTAGGAGGTCTCTGGTGGAATTTTTTGGGATCATTTAGGTATACTATCATATCTTCTGCAAATAGTGATATTTTGACTTCTTCCTTTTCAATTTGTATCCCCTTGACCTCCTTTTGTTGCCTAATTGCTCTGCCTAGGACTTTGAGTACTATATTGAATAGGTAGGGAGAGAATGGGCAGCCTTGTCTAGTCCCAGTATCCAAATCAACAAAATCAAAAATGAAAAGGGAGACATAGCAACAGAATCTGAGGAAATCCAAAAGAATCATCAGATCCTACTTCAAAGGCCTATACTATTCAACAAAATTTGGAAAATCTGGATGAAATGGACAATTATCTAGACATATACCAGGTTCCAAAGTTAAATCAGGATCAGATAAATGATCTAAACATTCCCATAACCCCTAAACAAATAGAAGCTGTCATTAATAGTCTCCCAACCAAAAAAATCCCAGGACCAGATGGGTATAGTGCAGAGTTCTATCAGACCTTCAAAGAAGACCTAATACCAATACTCTTCAAACTATTTCACAAAACAGAAACGGGAGATACTCTTCCCAATTCATTCTATGAAGCCACAATTACTCTGATACCTAAACCACACAAAGACCCAACAAAGAAAGAGAACTTCAGACCAATTTTGCTTATGAATATTGATGCAAAAATACTCAATAAAATTCTCTCAAACTGAATCTAAGAACAAACACATCAAACAATCATCCATCATGATCAAGTTGGCTTCATCCCAGGGATGGTGGAATAGTTCAACATATGGAAATCCATCACTGTAATCCACTATATGAACCAACTCAAAGAAAAATAAAAACCGCATGATCATCTCATTAGATGCAGAGAAAGCATTTGACAAAATCCAACACCCCTTCATGATAAAAGTCTTGGAAAGATCAGGAATTCAAGGCCCATAGCTAAACATAGTAAAAACAATATACAGCAAACATCAAACTAAATGGAGAGCAACTTGAAGCATCAGCATTCTTTAAGTCAGTAAGGGAATGAGTTCTTCAGGATTTTCAGTTCCATTTCATAGCTTGAGGTGGTTATAAAATAAAAAGAGATTTCAATCACAAATTCATCTCATGGTGAAGAAAGTGATCAAAGTAACAGAGATGTGGGTTAAGAACCACATTGAGGATATCATCTAGTGAAACTATCATTGGAGACTTATGATGGTATGTGATGGTTAACGTTGACTGTCACCTTGGCAGGACCTACAATTGCAAAGACATGAATCTCTTGGAATATTTACAAAGCTTCTGACTGAGTTGATAGAGCTTATAAAATGACCTACTTTCAATGTGGGTGGTGCCGTTCCATCAGCTGTGCCAGGACTGAAGAAGAAGGAGAAAGTGAGCGGAACTCTCCCATTCATCTCTGTCCAGCTGCCTCCTTCTCCATCTGCTAGAGTTCCCTTGCCATGATGAGCAGCACCCTTAAACTATGAGACTAAGTCTGTTATTATTTAGTTGCTTTTGTTGTCAAATGTTTTATCACAACAGAAGGAGTCACAAAAACACCATGCGTTCAAGCAACCCTTTGCACATGTGTGTGTGCTGTATGAGTATGTGTGAGTATGTATGTATGTTGCATGTGTGAGTGTGCTGCATATTTGAGTGTGTATGCTGCATGTGTGAGTATGAGTGCGTTGCTTGTGTGTTTGTTGCATGTGTGTTGCACGTTTGTTGCATGTTTCAGTGTGTGGTGTATGTGTATGTTGCATTGTGAGTGCCTGTGTGTTGCAGGTATGTGTGTAGCATGTGTGTGTTTTACAGGTGTGAGTGTGTGTGTGTGTGTGTGTGTGTGTGTGTGTGTGTGTGTGTGTAGTTTATATGTAGCATATATGTCCTGTGCCTGAGGAAGCCACATTTTCTCTGGATCAGGAATTACAGGTGGTTGTAAGCTGCCATGTGGGTGCTGGGAACTGAACCTGAATATTCCATAAAAGCAGTCAGTGCTCTTGGCCAGTGAGCCATTTCCCCACTCCCACTTCCCAAAGGGTTCCTAACAGATCTACTTTGAAGAATTTTCTAGAACAGGTTTGTTTTATATACCCATTATCTCCAAAGATTAAACTAATCCAAACACTTTTCTAAAGTAAAGGCTGAAGTGCCAAAAGCAGGAATAACATAGAGATGGGAATGACATAGAAGCAGGAGTAACAAAGAGACAGGGATAACATAGAGACCGGAATAACATAGAGACAAGAGTAACACAGAGTCCGGGATAACATCGAGACAGGAATAACACAAAGACAGGAGTAACATAGAGACAGGGATATCATAGAGACATGGATAACATAGAGACAAAAATAACAGAGACAGGAATAACAGAGACCGGAATAACATACAGACAGGGATAACATAGAGACTGGAATAATACAGAGTCCGGAATAACACAGAGACAGGAATAACACAGAGACAGGAATAACACAGAGACAGGGATAACACAGAGACAGGGATAATACAGAGACAGAAGTAACACAAAGATAGGAGTAACATAGAGACAGGAGTAACACAGAGACAGTAATAACACAGAGACAGGAGTAACACAGAGACAGGAGTAACACAGAGAAAGGAATAACACAGAGACAGGAGTAACACAAAGACAGGAGTAACACTGAGACAGGAATAACATGGAGACAGGAATAACACAGAGACAGGAATAACAAAGAGACAGTAATAACACAGAGACAGGAGTAACACAGAGACAGGAGTAACACAGAGAAAGGAATAACACAAAGACAGGAGTAACAC
>NC_034590.1:98659722-98669104 GCF_900095145.1 Mus pahari | reverse complement strand
AACACAGAGACAGGAGTAACATAGAGACAGGAATAACACAGAGACAGGAATAACAAAGAGACAGGAGTAACACAGAGACAGGAGTAACACAGAGACAGGAGTAACATAGAGACAGGAATAACAAAGAGACAGGAGTAACACAGAGACAGGAGTAACACAGAGACAGGAGTAACATAGAGACAGGATTAACATAGAGACAGGAGTAACATAGAGACAGGAGTAACATAGAGACAGGCTGCTTCTAGGCAAACACTATGGAGAGCTCCAGGACTCTTGCCTTGTCCAGGCTGTGGCTTCCAGTTCTATGCCACATTCTTAAAGTCACAAACAAACCCTGCTTGAGGGGTTGGCAAAGAGCAACTGTGAAAAAGAAAAAGGAGGGGCAGGAGATTAGCTTTTGCTGGGAACAGAAAGCCAAATCAGGCTTGCTGCAGCATCTCAACTGTAATGTCCGGCTTCTTCCAGGTAAAGTAAGCCCCCTTCATCCTCTCATCTCGCTCCTGTTGTCTGTCTAGAAATAATCAGTGTGACAACAGGAACCAAGGTCCACACAAGAATGAAAATTCCCCCAAGGGTCCCTGGTTCCTTTGTTGGATGCAGCTGCTGTTCTATTTTGGAAATAACAGTGCATACCTCTTGTTTAATGGTGATAAGAAATACATTTCTTAATGTGAGGACCATAGCTTCAGTGGGAATGGCGGCAGCAGCATCCAGTGGGGCTTGTTAGTACATCAGAACGGTGTCAGAGGTGATGCTAGCAAAGCGATGGGAGGTTTTTATTATTTGCTAACTAAGCTACTTGCTTCCCCTCTTTTCAAAGAAACCGGCAAAGCAATCAATAACTACAATCCAAGTTACAAAGATTCTGACCATCTGGGCACCACCCTTAGAAGTTCAAAGATGCCTGGCTCTTACATTTGTTGCTGAACAATGGCTTTTCTCTTATAATGACAGAACATGCAAGAGTGGGTACTTGACAGAGGAAACAGGTTCATAGTGGTACAGATTGCCAGTCCGAGATTAGGTCGGCCCATCCGTGGGTCTCTGGTAAGAGATCCTTTGGCTTTATCATATCATGACAATGAAATTGTGGTGGGAACACACAGGAAAGAACACCAAGAAAACAGAGATGGAAGGGGCTAGAATGACAACTGACTCTTGTGATATTCATTCTGAGAGTCTCAGAATGAATCAGTCACTTCAGGGAGATGGTCCCCCGGGACTGAACAACCTCCCACTAAGACACTCTGTCAAGGTCCCACAATCTCTTACATCACCACACCAAGGGCCAGGCTTCTGACATGGGAAACTCTAGGGGAAGAAACTCAAACCATCTCCAAACACAGTGACAGCTGTTCACATGCTCAGTTCCTTACGGTTTGCTTGATCCTTGAGATGTCCCCACATATACAGGAGAAAAGATTATATTCCGTCAAATTTCTATTTTTGATACTAAAATTATAGTCCAGATCCAAGCATTTTAGGCAATATTAAAACAACAAACAAACAAACAACTGAAACACAAACCTGGCCATTTACTACAGCAAGAACAAAGACAACCCTGGGCTTTCACCCATAGTGCTCAGGTCTTAGGGCCTTTAGCAACTTCCTCACCCCCACACCACCCGGGGCTCTCTAAGTAAAGAGTGCTATATCAGACCCAATCTATAAAGAGTCTTAGCTCAAAGAAACATCAAAATAAAAACATGTCTGCTTTGGTATTAGATTAAAAAACATAGGATGCTGCATCAAAAAGCTTGACTAAAAATTGAAAAGTGAATTAGCAATGTCTTAATGTTTTATATATATGTATATAACATATAAAACATATGCTAAGAAGATGTGTTTTACTATTGTTAATCTGTCTTTGTTGGTTTAACCTCTAGGGTTTCAACCAGGGAATCTAGAGTCTAGAAGAAAACTCCTTTTCTCCCTCCACCAGAGAGCATCCTCCCCAGGATCAGGAGCTATTCTCTGCCCAGGCATCACATGTTCACCCGCACCTGGACTAACTGTTTAGCCTCAAGGCAGTTATGTGCAAGGTTAAAAATTCCCTGAGTTGAAAATGACTACAGGCACAAAGTAAGAATTATTACATCCTCTTGCTAACCCCAAGAGAGCTCAAAAAAAAAAAAAAAAAAAAAAAAAAGACATCCTGGACTGGGGTAATATAGAAGGAAGCATGACCATCTTCTTCTACCTTAACACTCTGAAGGTGACCCAGTAAAGGTAGCCTGTGTTGATTAGAAGTGTTTTAGAAATAATAAAACTTGGACTCCTCCCAGACTTGCTGAATTGGGACCTTTGGAAGCCCAGCCCAGCCCATTATTTGGGTTTTACAAAGCTGTCTGAGGGATTCTCATCCACCCACATGTCTGAGAAACATAGTTCTAATTAATGCTGGACTTTAGGGCTCCTCCCCTTTACATGATCCTGCAGTAGAGCAAAGTTAGAATTATATCAGCTACGAAGTCAACCCCCAACAGGACTTGGTCAGTCTTACAGTATTATTAGGTATGATTACACAAAATCTCCTCTGGTCTTCATTATTAGTTTTGTAGTTGCCACGCTCTTCAACCAGCAAAACAACATATTTAAAGGATATTTTGAATGGTTTATTTGTGTTATGAGTATGTAAGGATGGGAGAGTGAATCCAAATGTGTCACAACACTTACAGGAGGTCAGAAGCAACTTGCCAACATTATTTCTCTTTCTACCATGTGGATTCTGGAAGTCAAACACAAGTTGTTAAGCTGATGGCAAGTCCCCTTCTGTATTGCACCATCTCTTGGTCCTCAAGACAACTTCTTAGTGAGTTTACACATAGCTCATTGGCAGAGACTACTATATTTCGCCCAACTGTGAAATTATCACCCAGTGTAGCATTACCAAAAGTCAAGACAGACTTCAGGGGGCACAAGGAAAGAGCAGGGATCCCTCTCTTAAAATACAGAGCCTTGGGTCTCCTGCCTAGAGTATGCTTCAGGTTATCTGGGTGAGTCCCAGGTATCTGCAGCTTAATCCCATCCCTCTGGTGCTCAGGTGACATGTGGTTCAGGGTACATCTGAGGAAATCTCTCTCTAGGTGATCCATCCTTGGCAAGTGCCAAGAATGACCCGCCCAACCCCCACCTTCCTTGAAAGTGGCCAAGAGACCCTTCAAGTTTTTGTTTGATGATATCCATCAAAGGAATTAAAGCTAACCACGAATTAATGACTTTTAAGCACTTTCTGTAGGTGGCTGCCCACGTAATCAATCTTAATTCACAAATACTGCTGAGGGCCCACATAAGGGTAATAATGCACCCAACCTCACACATAAATCTCTGCAACGGAAATTAACCAGGTAGATGGAACGCTCTGGTGGGCATTATTCAATGTCCCAAGGGGTTCTGTTAGGTTAACAGGACTGAAGCTGAGAAATCAATTGTAAAACAACAGTGAAGAGTTGCTTCCCACCCTGCCCTGTTCGGACCCAGCAATGACTCGGGGAAGAAAAACCTCTGTTCTGCAAGGCAGGTGTACTGCCGAGCTGGGAGCCACAGGGAAAGCTGAAGATGCTTTGGGATGGAGGGAGTTGGAATAAGGATTACCAGTCCCTAAACCTAGATGAAATGCTCACATCCTGTCTCAGATATCAAAGGGGCTACTTGTGCAGATAGGCCCAGACAGGTCAAAGGTCATGAGTCGTCTACCTAAAACTCTTCTTTTGTAAGAATGTGCCTCTTTCCTGCTCCATGGATTTCTATGCAGCAACATCCAGGATGCTGGGTAACAGCATCTGGTCACTCATTGGTTCTGTGACTCCAGCGACCAAGTCTGAGTTCTCCTATAATACTTCATACGGGATACTTAGGATTGGAAGTGATGGGGACAGTGGGAACCAAGTGCTGTCACTGACTAGCCTAACTGGCACTTAGAAAGAACCCACCTCCGATTGAAGCAAAGGAAGAACTAGAACTGGAGGGCCAGATCAACCAGCACAAACTCAAATGTCACCTGAGCTGATGCACTCGGCTTTTAAGTTTTCCCTGACTCCCTGTTCTTCACAACCTACAGAGTCAGTTTTAACTGAAGTAGTGACATGGCTGTCATATTTATAGTGGCTCAGTCCAGGCCAAGGCAAATCCCTGGAGCATACTGTTATTACAAGCATTGTCCTCATCTTAAAGGGAACACACAATAGTTTACTCAGGAGCTATTTTGAGTGACCATGACCCAGGAACACAGATTTAGTTACCCCCGATTCTGTGTGCCAACATAGAAGCAGTTCAATGAAGTTTTATAGTTAAGTCATAACTCAAAGAAAATTTAGAATACATTGGTGGGTACAGCAGAAGGCAGTTGCAGAAAGATGGGGGAAGTTTTTCCACAGGTCTGAAATATTATCTGATGACATCCTTAGATTTTAGGTTGGAGAAGCTCTTGGTCAGCATGTTAATTTAATAGATTGTTAAGGGTTTTTTATGTAATAGTCACAGGATGTTAATTCTGACACAGATCTGGGTAAGGAAGGCATGGCTGTTCTGGATGGCTAGAACTAGCTCAAGATAACCAAAATAGCAAGATAACCAAAATAGCCTCCTAATGTGCAACATTCCTATCGCTCTATAGTGCCGGGATTCTAGTCAGCCGATCAGTCTCTGCAGACAGATTTTCCTCAGGAGTTCTCATGCACAGCACGATGCACAAAGCTGTCAGGGTAGCCACAGTAAGAGCACTCTGTATGCTTGCAAGGGTTGTAGAGATGTTTCTAACTGGAGATGAAGCAATTGGCAGGGTGCTTGCCTACGATACACAAAGCCCCGCGTTTGATCCCCAGCACCACATAAAACTGGGCATAGTGTTATATGCCTGTCATCTCAGCACTTGGGCTGTGGAGGCAGGAGGATCAGAAGCTCAAACCCATTGTTAGTTTGAATTACTTGAGGTTTTGTCTCAAAATGTATTTCTATGAAATTTGCTATGGCCAGGTTACTTTATAAAAAGCCCTCTCCTGGGTTATGTGATCTGCAGGTCTGTATGTTGACATACTTCATACCTTCATGGGATATAGGACACCAACAAATGAACTTGACCACAAAATGGTAAACATGAAGGTCTCAGGAAGAGCGGGCTCTGACCAAACAAAGGAGGCCCTTGCAGCATCCAGAAACCAGAGGGCGTATATTGTCTCCACCACCATTGTAACCATCAGCACGCATGTAGAGACAATAGAGACTTTCCATGCCCTAGCTCTGGAGCAGTTGTTCTCAACCTTCTTAATGCTACTACCCTTTAATACAATTCCCTATGTTGTGGTGACCCCAACCATAAAATTATGTTTGTTGCTATTTCATAACTACCATTTTGCTACTATTATGAAACATAGTGTGAGTATCTGTATTTTTTGATGGTCATAGGCAACTCCTGTGAAAGAGTTGTTCAACACCAAGGAGTCATGACCCACATGCTGAGAACCACTCCTTTAGAGGAATGGGTCTTCTTCAAGCTGCTGCTTCTGTGCCTCCGGGACTTCCTGGCCTGATGATGTAAGCATTGTCCACGGAGCATTAGATATCATATGAGTTTTCAGTGACATTGGGAAGGTGATGCTGAGATGTGACTTCACTGGGTTTGGGAGCATGACTTTCTTTAGAGCTGGTGGGTGGGCATTGTGTGGCTCCATATTATGGCTGAGACCAGTTGTCTGGTGTTTACAGGTTGGTAAGCTTATTATCTTATTTTGGGATCTTTCGAACACTCCAGAACAGCCATGCCTTGCCTACCTCTATGGGTATTATGGCTAAGAGCACACTGAGCCTTGCTCTTTAATAACCTTGGGTACCGTATAATGAAGGATAGCCCTCAATGACTGCAGACATAGAAGCTAAAGTCTTCAGCAGAAAATGGAGACCCATAGCTCCCATGCACATGCTCTTTCTCCTACTGTCCCTTTTAAGACACCCTCTGACATCAGTGATGCCACCTCAGCACCTCCCCCCCACCAGATATATCCTCGGTTCTCTCTGGGCCTGCATTAGCATCAGCATTAGCACTGATTCCACAGTGTCTCGCACCATAATGAGGTGTTCAGGACTATCTCTTGCAATAAGCTGGCAGCTCCTGGAGTTTTAGAGACTTCACTTTAGTGACATTTGAATCCATTTCTCCATCTTTCTTTAGACTACAGCTCAGAACTTACGTGTAAGAGGTGCATAGAAATGAATGACTGAACCTTTGAACCAGAGCCTGCGGAACTCACAGGCTAAAAAGTTCACACTGGGGAGCTTTGAACAGATAGGGGAGGGGACATACTCAGAGAAGGGACTGTGATCATCTCATAGGGGAGCTGCAGCAAGGACATGCTATCTTCTCTGAGGCACTGGTCTCCAGGAGAAGACCTGCTTCAGAGAGACCTGTCTGCAGAAAGCAGTGAGTGTTTCTCTCGCTATTCCTCACCCGCACCCAATTCAGAGGAAAAAATAAGAGGCTGACTTCCACATAATTACATGAACTCAGATCATCTGCTTAGCTCTGTGAAATTGGATTTAAAAGGAGAAAGGCTTAAAGGGAATCATTAAGCATAAATATCCTAGGAAAATTACCCTAAAAAAAAATACATTTCAGCCCTGCTGGAGAGAGATCCAGCAGCTGGTACAACCCCAAGTACTTTACTGTCTCAGAGTGAATGGAATTATCCTCTCCGGGGCATCCCGACATGCCTCAGAAATCATCTCAGATACAGCTATTCTAGTTCTAGGCATGGTGGGTCCAGAAGCTGGGTTCTAAACCCCAGTGGTTCTGATGCCGTTGACAAGAATCACAGGAGCATGGCGACACTCTACCTCCCTGGGGGCCTTCATCATGAGAGTCATAGGTTTATGCTGATAACTGTTGCACCCAGCAACTTGAATTATGCAGTTATTGGGGTGGGGGAGGGGCTCATCTTGCTGAAAGTCTCTGGACATCACATCAGGCAGAAATATACATGTCAGATGAGGAAGACAGAGCACTGGGCCACATCCCTGGTGGCACTGGGACAATTTTATGTGTCCACACGACAAGGAACAATCCCGAGCTTTTCAATCCTGCACTAGCTAAAGCTCTGGAGCCATGTGACAGAGATAGTTATATTAGGCAGTGAAATGGAAACTTAAGGGTTCTTTGGGAAGTCAGTTGTGTTGGACGATGTTTTGTTGAGGTAAACACATGAAGGAGTGACACAGGTGAAAAGCTAAGGCAGACTCATGAAGGAATGTTTCACTGAAGCAGATGTGGAGAAAGGATGTTCTGCTAAAGCAAGCAGGTGAAAAAGGACATGTGATGAAGGATTCTTAACTAAGGACGCACACATATTGGTCAACCTTACAATGTGTAGTTGAGCTCCATTTGTCAAGTCTCCATAGAGAGAAATGCACCAAAAATCTTCAGGTCATGTGCTGCAGTTTCTTGTCCCTTCCAAGGATTCAGGCTGATTGGCAGAATGATGTCAGCTGAGACAGATACACGTGCTGAGGCAAGACCCATGGGGAAAATGTGATGTTTGAAGGGACTATAAATAGAACTCAATGGACAGTGATGGAAGCTGAGGTTAGCTTGCTTATAGAGCTAGCTGTGCAATGCTTGTAGGTCTTGGACCTTTGCTGACCTTTGCTTCACTGAGAGAGTCACAGCAGAGAACTTTTCCTGAAGTTCCTGTTAGCCTTGGTCCCTCCTGTTGACTTGTGCTGAGGCCTGTGATGTCTCTGCTGGGGAGTGCCATTGCTGACCTAGACTAACAGACTGGCTACATAAACAGGACACAACTTGCTGCATACAGGAAGCTCACCTCAGTGACAAAGAAAGACACTACCTCAGAGTAAAAAAAGGCTGGAAAGCAAATGGTCCCAAGAAACAAGCTGGAGTAGTAATTCTAATATCGAATAAAATTGACTTTCAACCTAAAGTTATTAAAATAGACAAAGAGGTACACTTCATACTCATCAAAGGTAAAATCTACCAAGATGGACTCTCAATTCTGAACATCTATGCTCCAAATGCAAGGGCATCAATATTTATTAAAGAAACTATAGTAAAGCTCAAAGCACACATTGCACCTCACACAATAGTAGTGGGAGACTTCAACACTCTGCTCTCAGCAATGAACAGATCATGGAAACAGAAACTAAACAGAGACACAGTGAAACTAGCAGAAGTTATGAACCAAATGGATCTAACAGATGTCTATAGAACATTTTATCCTAAAACAAAAGGATATACCTTCTTCTCAGCACCTCATGGTACCTTCTCCAAAACTGACCATATAATCAGTCACAAAACAGGCCTCAACAGATACAAAAATATTGAAATAATCCCATGCATCCTATCAGATCACCACGGACTAAGGCTGATCTTCAATAGCAACATAAATAATAAAAAGTCCACATGCACCTGGAACCTGAACATTCTACTCAATGATAATTTGGTCAAAAAAGAAGTTAAGAAAGTGATTAAAGACTTTTTAGAGTTTAATGAAAATGAAGCCACAACATACCCAAACTTATGGGACACAATGAAAACAGTTCTAAGAGGAAAACTCATAGCTCTGAGGGCTGCCAAAAAGAAACTAGACAGAGCATACACTAGCAGCTTGACAGCACACCTGAAAGCTCCAGCACAAAAAGAAGCGAATTCACCCAAGAGGAGTAGACAGCAGGAAATAATCAAACTCAGGGCTGAAATCAACCAAGTGGAAACAAAAAGAATTATACAAAGAACCAAACCAGGAGCTGTTCTTTGAGAAAATCAACAATATAGATAAACCCTTAGCCAGACTGACTAGAGGGCACAGGGACAGTATCCTATTTAACAAAATCAGAAATGAAAAGGGAAACATAACAACAGAATCTGAGGAAATCCAAAAAAAATCACCAGGTCATACTACAAAAGACTATACTCAAGAAAACGGCAAGACCTGGATGAAATGGACAATTTTTTAGACAGATACCAGATACCAAAGTTAAATCTGGATCAGATTAATGATCTAACACTCCCACATCCCCTATAGGAATAGAAACAGTCATTAATAGTCTCCTAGCCAAAAAAAAGCCCAGGATCAGATGGGTTTAGTACAGAGTTCTATCGGAACTTCAAAGAAGACGTAATTACGATACTCTTCAAACTATTCCACAAAATAGAAACAGAAGGTACTCTATTCAATTTGTTCTATGAAGCCACAATTACTCTGATACCTAAACCACACAAAGACCAACAAAGAAAGAGAACTTCAGATCAATCTTGCTTATGAATANTGATGCAAAAATACTCAATAAAATTCTCTCAAACTGAATCCAAGAACACATCAAAACAATCATCCATCATGATCAAGTTGGCTTCATCCCAGAGATGGTGGGATAGTTC
>NC_034590.1:98652860-98655788 GCF_900095145.1 Mus pahari | reverse complement strand
TTATAATAAATAGCCAGAAGCTGGAAAGAACCCAGATGTCCCTCACTAGAGGAATGGATACAGAAAATGTGGTACATTTACACAATGGAGTACTACTCAGCTATTAAAAAACAATATATTTATGAAATTCTTAGGCAAATGAATGAATCTGAAGGATATCTGAGGTAATCCAACCACAAAAGAACACACATGGTATGCCCAGAAGTTCAGAATACCCAAGATACAGTTTGCAAAACATGAAGCTCAAGAAGGAAGACCAAAGTGTGGATACTTCTGGTCCTTCTTAGAAGGGGGAAAAATACCTATGGAAGGAGTTACAGAGACTATGTGTGGAGCAGAGACTATAGGAATGACCATCCATAGACTGCCCCATCTGGGGATCCATCCCATAAAGAATCACCAAACCCAAACACTATTGTGGATGCTAAGAAGAGCTTGCTGACAGAGGCCTGATATTGTTGTCTCCTGTGAGGCTCTACCAGTGCCTGACTAATACAGAAGTAGATGTTCACAGGCATCCATTGGACAGAGCACAGGGTCCCCAATGAAGGAGTTATTGAAAGTACCCAAAGAACTGAAGGGGTTTGCAGCCCTATAGGAGGAATAACAATATGAACTAACCAGTACCCCCAAAGCTCCCTGGGATTAAACCTCCAACCAAAGAAAACACATGGTGGGACTCTGGACTCTAGCTGCATATGTAGCAGAGGATGGCCTAGTCAGTCATCAATGGGAGAAGAGGCCCTTGGACCTGTGAAGATTTTTACCCCAGTATAGGGGAATGCCAGGGCCAGGAAGCAGGAGTAGGTGGGTTGGTGAGCAGGGGGAGACGGGGCAATAGGGTTTTTTTTGAGGGGAAACCAGGAAAGGGGATATCATTTGAAATGTAAATAAAGAAAATATCTATTTAAATAAAATAATCAAAGTTACAAGGCAGCGTTATCTAAATAAAGAATCAGCAGAATATGTGTATAGGTTGTAAAAAAAAAAAGAGAGATTAAAAAGAGATTATTGGATGAGTGGTGACAGCAACTGTAGACCTATTGACTCAGAGAAGGGGGCTCACAGGGACATGTACCACCTTGCTCAACTTCCTTGCCTCATCTATCAGCCCACTGGGAAACACTGCCCATACTCAGGTTAGATCCTTCTCCCTACACATTGCACCACATACATCCTTTCTAGAGTTGCCCCTATGGACACACAATGCACTTCACCGCTAGACATCTTTTTAATCCAGTCAAGTTAACAACTGAGGCCAACCACCACAGTGGTTAACAAGCGTCTCCATTGATTGAAGAAAAGAAGGTTATCCTGGAGGCTGTGGGTGTCTCATCTAACCATCTGAAGTTCTGGGAGCAGACACTGAGGTATCTCTGAGGAAGAAAAACCCACTTAGAGCCTATAGCTTCAGCTCCTGGTTGGGAGTCTCAGACTTGCTTGCCCCACACCACATTAGCCAATGCATTAAAGTAAATTTTTGTGTGTATGTGTGTATGTATGTATGTACATATGTATTATTATGAATGTGAGTGTGTGTATATATATGCATATATGTATTGATTCATTTTGTGTTACTATAAGAAACTTTCAGGATAGCATTTGAAATGTAAATAAAGAAAATAATAATAAAAAAAATTGGAAAAAAAAGTCAAAAAAAAATACATGCAAACTGTTTAACCTCAAAGCCAAAAAAAAAAAAGAAAGAAAGAAAGAAAGAAAGAAAGAAAGAAAGAAAGAAAGAAAGAAAGAAAGAAAGAAAGAAAATGCTTATGACTGGGTTAAGATCAAGCACTGGGAAGTTGCTGGCTAAGAAACTCATTTCTGGAGAGGATCTTGATGTTGTATGGTAGGGGACAGAAAGGCAAGAGAGCCCAAATCACTCTCAGGATAATGGCATTACTTTATTCTATTCATGCAGATGATCATAATTTGCAGGTTTGACCTCTCAGCACTTGCACTGGATTAAGTTTCGACACATAAACTTCGAAGGATACAGTCAAACCATGAGTTACTTGCAACCACACACATACACATACACACACATACACACTCACTATTTGCTCTGTCTTCTAGGGATCTCTAACTGATGGAGAAATTTTTTATACTGTGGTTTGTCTTCAAATTGTAGAACGCGTGCTATAAGGATTCTATTCCTTCTCAAAACAAGAAATTTTTGTAATGAAGACTCCGGGTTTTAGAAATCAGAAAACAAAAATGTACTGTTCCTAGAAGAGATGGCCTGTGTGAGATGAAGAGTCAGATGGCATTTCCCCATTCAAAGGCGGCATAACAAGTCTCAATGGCTTCCCAGCCCTGCTGGACTGGCTGCCAGTCTCGTCCTCATCTAAGTCTCCAGCACTCCAGGAACGGCCACCATCTACTGTAGAGATGACTCACTCTCGAGTTGGACCTCAACAAGGATTTTCATCTAATTTCTTTCTGGTGCTGCCTTGAAACTTAATGGGAGTCCTAATTTGAACCCATAAAGGAACAGCTATGGGTTTTGACTGCTTGGGGTAGAACTTAGAGAACTGCCTGGGCTTCTTCTGGGTTTGCTTTCTGTCCATTGTCACAGACGTAATTGACACTGAGATGAGTCTTTGAAACGTCATTGCTTTTAGTGGAGCTTGGTGATGGTTCTTTCAGTAAGGTGCTTTCCTTGCAAGCATAAAGACCTTCATTCTATCCCTTCCCTGAAGCCCACATTTATTTTTTTAAAAGCCAGATATGGTGGTACATACATGGAATCCCAGTACTAAGGGAGATAAAATTGGGCAAATTCTTAGGGCTTACTCTCAGCCAGCTATTCTCAATCAGTAAGCCCCAGGCCAAAGAGAGACCTTGCTTCAATAAACAAGATAGGCAGTAACTAAGGAATGATACCCAAGGCTGACTGGCACACACACACACACACACACACACACA
>NC_034590.1:98649631-98652596 GCF_900095145.1 Mus pahari | reverse complement strand
ACACACACACACACACACACACACACACACACACACACACACACACACACACACACCTTTTTCATTTCAAGTATGCTCCAAAAGAAAATTTGAACTGTTACTACCAAGGAATAAAATACATATAGGTTTTTATTCTGATGGAGGAGTGGGGAAGGGGGGCACAGACTACCAATGAATAAGCAAAAGCATGTCTACAGTCCATTCAACCTGCCATAACAGAACATCTTTGAGAGGACAGCTTATAAACAATAGAAATTTACTTCTCACCAATCCAAACTGAAAGCTGGACTGGAGATCTGGAATCTGGAAGAAGAGGCAGGGCACTCCCTGTGAGCATTTTCATAGCAGCTCTAATCTTTATGAGGCTCCAATCCCATGACTTAATCACTCCAAATACCCCCATCCCCCGATGCCCTTGCTGTGTGGAAATGGGCATTGTAACTGTAGCAAAGTCGTAGACAAAAACGGAGGGTGTCTACTATTAGAGAGGAACTGAGAATGAATTAGATTACAGGACATCTCTGAGATGCTGCCATTTGGGAGGTTGCCACGGTGAGGGAGAAAAAAAGGAGAGAGAAAGCAGATAAGGGGAGAGGGAGAAAGGAAAGGAAAGCAGGAAGGGAGGGAGAAGGGAAGAAATAAAAATAAAGAAGAAATTGAAACAAGTGGGCAGAGGCCTTCCCTGGCAAACCACGGAAAACAGTGTTTGTGTAGATGACTTCATAGTGTGAAAGAAGATGATACAGCACAGATCATCCTGCAAACACGGGGACTGCCCCCATGCCTAGCATCTGCTGAGAGGCAGTACATCTAGCTCACAGAGAGCTCTGTAGTCAGCATGCTTCGAGATCAGCCACTTTCTGCTTTTTTTAATAACTCCATGCTGCTCTGTGCCACAGAATCAGGAAGAGTTGTGGAACAGATGACAGGGGCAAGGGATTCTGAGAATTTCCTAGAAAGGAGACGCCTCAGGAGGAGGATGGGACTGATATAGGACCCATGCTCCTCTGATCCTTCCTTTGTGCCTGGATATTGTGGCTCCAGCTCCAGCAGCAGGCCTGTGAACATGCGATGAAAATTGTTCTCTAAGTACAGAATAGAATAGAAATGTGCAGGATCCTCCATCCCCAACTGCCATATGGCAACACCATCTTATTCTTGAACTTCACATTGATAGAGTCCTCCTTAGACGAGGAAAGTAAACTCTTTTACCAAGACACCATTCACAGCTAAACTTAATGTTTTTTTGCCTCCTCCACTTAGATATTGCAAGCTTGACTGCCCCAGTGTCAAAGCACTGTGTTCTCACAAGCCAACACCTGGCTCTTGAGCCCTCCCTTGACACTTCTGCTCAATGACACTTCTGCCTTTGACCTCACTGCCTCTCTCCCTAGACAACTATGAGGAGCGCAGGGTCCTGATGCCCTCTGTGCATGTGTTCTGTATCACACCCAATGCCTTTCCTGGATAGTTAGTGTCTCATGTTCCTACACTAAGAACAACCCAATGGCTTCTTAGGAAAGTGACCAAATGGAAGGTAAAACCACATCGGAGAAGACGTAGTCTTTCTGTTTGTTTAACTCTATCTAGTGCTCCGAAGAACTAACTAAAATGTAAGTGTTGCTCTGCATGAGTTTCAGATGTGCTCCAGAGAGTCGACTACTGATGGATTGTGAGATACGCAGCAAGGCTAGGGAGCAGAAGACAGGAAGAGGCGCTTCTGGATGAAGGCTTTCTTTATTGACTAGACCTAAGGTGTCTGTCATTAGACCTTCATTCTGTATGGCATGGCTAAGTTGGGTGCCTGGGCCTGTATGTTAGAGCCTGTGGTCATTTAAATAAGAAATCTCCCTCACAGGCTCAGGTCTCAGGTTGGTGATGCTGTTTGGGAAGTTTGAGGAGGTTAGGAGGCCTTGCTAAATAATAATAATAATAATGATAATGATAATAATAATGACATCACTGGATCACTGGAGGCAGGGTTTTTGAATAGAAGCCTCTCAACACTTCCAGTCCTCTCTGTCTCAGTCTTTCTCTGCCTCTGCATCTCTGTCTCTCTATTTTTCTGTGTTTCTGTCTCTCTCTGTCTTTCTGTCGGTCTCACTCTGTCTTTCTGTCTGTCTCTGTCTGTCTCTGTCTCTCTCTGTCTTTCTGTCTGTCTGTCTGTCTGTCTGTCTCTCTCTCTCTCTCTCTCTCTCTCTCTCTCTCTCTGTCTTTCTGTCTGTCTCTGTCTGTCTGTCTGTCTCTCTCTCTCTCTGGTCTTTGTGTCTGTACTTGAGATGTGAATTCCCAATGTCCTGTTCTGCTGCCTTGCCTGCTGCTCACCCCCTGCCACTGCAGCAGGGTAGACTCTCACTCCTCCGGAAGCATAAGTCAAAAGAATCATTCCCTATGAGTTGCCTTGGTCATGTATTTTATCACAGCAATGGAAAAGTTGGTCACACTTGGAAACAGGGCCTTTGTGAAAGTAATTAAGGCAAACTGAAGCTGTGGGAATGAAAACCTGATCAGACAAAATTTGTGTCATTCAGAAAGGAGAAGGGAGCGGAGAAGGGAGCGCAGTCATAAGCATTTGCAAGCATGAAGACTCAAGTTCAATCCCCCAGGTCCCACGTTTAAAAAAGCAAGTTGCAGTGGCATGTGTTTGTAATCCCAGTGCTGAAAAAGCAGAGACAGACAGACAGACTGACAGACCCTTGGCGCTTGCTGGACAGAGAGCCGAGGAAGAAGCAAAGGATGATAGCACCTGAGGAACAACTCCCTACACACACACACACACACACACACACACACACACACACACACACGTGCACATACATATACATATCTGCATACACAACACAGGCACACACAGACACAGTGCATGCAAAGTAGGTGGGAGGGAGGGAGGGAGGGAGGGAGGGAGGGAAGGAGAGAGAGAGAGAGAGAGAGCAGAAGAGATGGCTTGGTGACTAACAGCACTTGC
>NC_034590.1:98643662-98649551 GCF_900095145.1 Mus pahari | reverse complement strand
GGAGGGAGGGAGGGAAGGAGAGAGAGAGAGAGAGAGAGAGAGAGAGAGAGAGAGAGAGAGAGAGAGAGAGAGAGAGAAACATTTACTCTCCCCCACCCCTAGAAAACCAAAGCACAAAGTCTTAGTCACCACCAGGAAGGAAGCCTAAACAGAATCAGACTATTGGCACCTTGGTCTCAAATCTCTGGTCTTCAAAACTGAGATATAATCAGTTTGCATCATCTAAACTGCTCATTTGGGTATCTGTCACGGCAGCCTGAGATGGCAGGTATAGCAATAGAGTGTCCCCCTGAACTTACTCAGCAAGCATGAATACAGCAGGGCTGTATGGAGGTGGAGTCAGCCTGGGAGCTGTGCAGGATGCCTTTGTTCCCTCCCACCACCTGAAAGCCAGTGGCCAGGCAAACCCACATCTGCAGTAGCTGCGGTCAGCACACGGCTACTTAAAATGCCGCTGGTCTTAGGTCGCTCCCTTCTTCTAAGCCCATCCTTTCTTCTTTCTATGGTAGCAAAATGTAAACTATGCTCCCACCAAAGAATCCACAGACCCTGGCATATTTATGTGTTTTCATTGAAAACAACATGGCTCCTCGTGTGTTTTTACTGCTGTGCATATTATGCTTAACTCCTAGTCAGACCACACCTCTTCTCTCTCAGAAAGCAAACTCCAAGAATTTTCAGCTCTGGATCTCTGGAGAAAGAGCCACCCAGGTGCCTCAGCTGTTTCTTCTCTAATAAAGCCTGGCTTCTGAAGCCTGTCCATATTTAAATACTTGAATTTAAGTGAATTTAAGATTTGGATATCGTGAACCAGGTTAGGCTACTGAAAAGTCATACTCAAATCAAAAACTCGTGTGAGGAGGAGGCAGTATTGGTCAAGATGCTCAACAGAAATGAGCCTAGCGGGACACACTGTGATGGTTATTCTCAACCTTCAAGTTGACAGAATTTAAAGTCACCATGGAAACACACCTCTGGGCATGTCTGTGAGGGTGTTTCTGGAAAGGTTTAACTGAAGAGGGAAGACTCGCCCAGGAGAACATGGGCTAGGGAGATGGGCTCAGGTGGTGCAGTGCTGGCTTCACAGGTGAAGAGTATGGGTCCTGGGGATCTGAACTCACATGAAAAGTCAGACTCTGCAGCCCAAATTGGGGGGGCAGGGAAGATAGGGACAAGTAGAGATCTGGAGTTTACTGGCCAGACAATTTAGCCAAATCAGTGAGCTCATGCCATCCAGCCTGGCTGAATCAGTGAGATTCAGATTCAGTGAGAGACTCTGTCTCAAAAAATAAGATGGAGAGAGATTGAAGAAGACGCTGGACTTTGACCCAGGCTATTTGCATGTATGCGCACATATGTACATGCATGCACCTGAACACACTTGAACACTTATACATACTCTATGTATAGTATAATATATATAATATATATATATATATATATATATATATATATATATTATATATATTACACAGTCCCACAGTCCCAAGTTAGTCTCCTGGGTTTGAGGCAAGGCAACATGGATACACCTCACATTGACAAAATGCCTTTCCAGCCACATACCCATGGTGGCTGGATCAATAACTGGACCCCTGGGTCTGGTCATGTCATCACATAAACCAACTCCTATGAAGAAAAAAACAGAACCCAGGATTAACTCTAAGTTTTCCCCCATGCTGTAATCCAGCAAAGAAATTTGGCATTTCTCATAAAGTAACTTTATTAATCATATCTCCTATTTCATTTATTTTGCTGATATACTTGTATCGTGCATATATGTGTGTTTCTACCCATTTATACCTGTATGCATAATACATATTTATTCATGTCCATATATGACATGGGTGCCAATTTCTCTCTCTCTCTCTCTCTCTCTCTCTCTCTCTCTCTCTCTCTCTCTCTCTCTCACACACACACACACACACACACACACAGTCTGCTACCACCCTATGTTCAACTGTTTTCCAAATGTACTCAACTGGGTATTCAAATACTCCATCCGCCTTCATTTCTCACCCCCAATCCAACAGGCTGTCCTTGAAGTGAACATTTTCAGTTACTGTTTCTATCAATAATGCTTGTCGGTTCATCACACCTCCCCACTCCTCCTCATGATGATATTTAACACATATTTGCATTCCAAGCCATTACATGATTACTTTAGAGGCAGAAAAGGAATCTGTTCTCTCCCTGCTTCTTGGGCAGTAACGATTGTGCCAGACCACACACTAAAGGAAAGAACAAACATACGCTATTTCATACCTAGCTCTGGCTAACACACAGCATTAACCCATTGTTCGATTAGTCTGGCTAATAGGATTTTAGAAACTAGAGAAGAAAATCAATTCTACTGTCTCACAGTGGCCATGGGTCCAAAGGCATGAGTCCCCAGCCCTGCTAAAGACAAGCTCAAGGGATTTAAGAGCTTCTGGTGTAGCCACAAGGTCGGCTGTGTTTGTTTCTCTTTTTGTTTGGAATTTCAATACGTTTTAAAAACAGTTCTTAATTTTATGTGTATGAGTGTTTGGTCTGAATGTTTGTGAACCACATGTGTACCCGGTGTCCATGAAGATCAGAAGGGGAAACTGGATACACAGGAAGTGGAATTACAGATGGTTGGGAACCACCTTGTGGGTGATGGAATTGAGCCCATGTCCTCTGGAAGAGCAGCCATTGTTATTAACCACCAATACACCTCTGTAGTCCATAAATGGAAAATGGGTTAAAGTGAAAAAATTAAATGATTTTTATTTAAGTCCCTTTCCCATGGCATCTTCTCCTGTATTGCCCAGGCTGGCCTCCCACTCTGAATACATAGCCAATAATGATTTGGAGTTCCCGGTCTTCCATTTTCTGAGTACTAGGATTACAGGCTGAACGTTACGCTTGGTTTCAGCGATGCTGGGGACTGATCCCAGGGCTCTGTACATACTAGGCGGGTATCCTGCCAGCTGAGCTTGAGTCCTGGTCCACAAGATTGCTGTTGTGTTTTGAAACAAGGAAAGAGTGGATTTATTGTCCACCCAATCCTCATCTTTCCATTTTCTCAGACTTTCAGATCGTCACTCTGTTAGATATCAGCTGGGACAAACAGAATGGTTTAATTAGCTTTAAGAATAAGACTTGCCCTGCTTAGTTCCTTGGAAGATTCAGTGCAGTATGAGGACACAGCACAGCGTTCCCACAACAGGAAATGCATGCAGTAATGCATTGCTTGACTCAGAAGCAGCCCGACGCTCCCTCTCCTTTCACGTGATGAAGGAAGCAGGATGGAGTCCAGCTGCTGCTCAGCAGCCTTTCCTCTTAGAAATAAGCTAGCTTCCCTGGATTTGACAGCCCTGCCTTTCTCACAGGTGCCGCCATTTACATTAGCAATCTGGTAAGTCAGCCTGTACAGTCGCCATTTAGTTCTGAACTGACCCAGGACTTGCCCTGAAGGAAAACTAGGTTTGCCTACCTCAGCTTCTGAACAGCCTTTTAACTTTTTGCTTGGTCAGGGACTTTTTTTAAAAGTAACTAGAGCTGTATATATTTTTGAGGTTGTTATTGTCTTAAATAATTTGGAATTCCTTTTATTTAATGATTTCCATTTAATTTGGAAAATAACTAACGAAAGTCTTTATAACAAGGCAATATTTTAAAAGGCATGCCAATTTGCACAGCCTTTCTTTCCAAATTTAAGGAATTAAATGGCTGGAAGATAAATTTAGCAGTAGGATAATTATAGAGACACTTCTAATTGGAGACACTGCCTTAACCAGGAAAGACTGCGTGTGTGTTTTGTAAGCTGTATGGGTCATGTCTGGTCCCTCCACCGTGCACAGGTGTATAAGACTAAAAGCCAAATATTCCATCATTTAGTTTCAAGAAGGATTTGAAGATAAGGGCTCCTACAGATGGCTTTGCAGTTTACCCTTCCTTAGGTTGGTCAATGCTTACTTTATTTTGTATTGTGCCCACATATTGTGTGTCTGTCTGTCTGTCTGTCTGTCTGTCTCTGTCTCTGTCTCTCTCTGTCTCTCTGTCTCTCTCTCTCTGTGTGTGTGTGTGTGTGTGTGTATACATGCCAGAGGTTCAATATGAGATGTCTTTCTCAGTCACACTTTGCCTTATTTTTTGAGACAGAGCTCACTGGTTCTTGAGTACCCTGCAAGTACCAGGTAGCCGCCTGTCAGATGGTCCTTAACCCTCCTAATGCTGTGACTCTTTAATACAATTCCTCATGTTGTATGGACCCCAACCACAAAATTGTTTTCTTTGTTACTTCATAACTGTAATTTGTGCTACTTTTATGAATTGAGGTGTAAATATATGAAACGCAGAATATCTGATAAGCAACCGCCATGAAAAGGTCATTTGACCCTTGAAGGGGTCTCGACCCACAGGTTGAGAACCACTGCCCCTGTCTTTGCCTTCCCAGTGCTGACATAGAGTCATATACCACCATACCTTTTCGACATGCGTTCCGAGGGATCTAACTCAGGCCCTTGTACTTTCATAGCAAGCCCTTTACCTACCAAGTCCTCTCCCAATCTCTGAGAACTCCCATTTAAAATCTGCCTTTTCTTTCCCTTTCCCTTCTGGTGAGCAGCTCACATACAGGGAAACCATCAAAGGGTCTCCATGTCCATCACTTGCAGCCATCAGTTCATCAGAATGTGGGTCATGTGAGCAATGACCTACATTTCCTAGATTCGTCTATGATGTGCAGTTACAAATCACAGAAATTCTGGCTCCAAAGACTATGAATAATGAATTTCTAGTTTCCAACAGTTGAATTAACAGATATAAATAAATGAAAACATCAGGTATCACCATAATTTCCCTGTAGGATCCCAGCCAAGCTACAAGCCACTGCCTGGGGAAGGAGTCATGCAATAGTGAGTGTGTGGGATTGACTTTCCCTTGAAGGGTACACAATGCATTTCTTGAAATAAGTCTACCTTCTCTTCAGAAAGAGAAACAGAGACAGAGATAGAGAGAGACAGGGACAAAGATGTGACAGAGGCTAAGAAATGAAAAAAGGGAAGGCAAGGGAAGGGAAGGGAAGGGAAGGCAAGGCAAGGCAAGGCAAGGCAAGGAAAGGCAAGGAAAGGCAAGGAAAGGCAAGGAAAGGCATGGAAAGGAAAGCAAAGTCAGTATATCTTACTAGATAGCAATAGGCAAGCATGGGTCACCTGCTGAGTACTACTTCCTTGCTTACCATGATTCTTTACCATGAGGGATCTCAACACCTATATTTCCTTCACTGTAACCATCAGGCGGGTGACTTTCTCATAAATCCTTTCAAACAGCCACTGGTTTTTTGTCCCCCACTATCTCACCAAACAAATACTTCTATGGTTCAGCTGTGACTTTCTGTCTTGACTAATGACTTTTCTTGATCCACTCTTTCCTTTTCCTATCAAATCTCCCACATTAATGACTATGGATGTATAAGGCTGTTCCTATAGCATTGTAAGCCATGCTAGGCAGAGCATCCATCCTGAGGAACTGAGGGGTATCACTGCTGCTGATGCTGCTGATTAGACAGAAAGGAAAGCTCTCAGAAAGCTGCTTACTTTTCCATCTGAGCAGCAAAGAGAGCTTCCCCAGATGCAGGCTCGTTTAGTCTGATGTGTAGCTGCTCTCAATGTATAACGTATAACAACGTTCTTCAGGGGCTGCAAGAATGGCTAAGAACAAGCCACATGAGCAGGTAGGCCTGAGTTTGCATTCCCAGCACTCATGTAAAAGCCAGGCATAGACACTTGCACATGCCTGTAATGTGTAGTGCTATATATGTGTAAAGATGCACAGATGCATGACTTTCTAGAGCATATTTATCCAGCCAGCCTACCCAAATTGATGAAACCTCTCTCTCTCTCTCTCTCTCTCTCTCTCTCTCTC